>NC_051159.1:188453908-188513907 GCF_013339745.2 Dermacentor silvarum | reverse complement strand
TTAAGTAGCGGTTTTTATATAATTATTTTCCTTACGCGGAAAACAATGTCGTTTTTGTGAAAAAGAAAAAAAGAAATTAGCGCGTAGCTTGCATTGGCGGCGCAATGCCAAAGAGACAGCGCAGCTGATGGGCAGCTAGAGAGTCCTGGCTTTTGGGCTAGGCTAAGCACTACCAAGTCATCCCCAGCATTTCCCAGAATTCATTATTATTGATTGATTATCGATTAGCTATTGATGGCTATCCATTGTCTATCACAAGGTATTGACCACGTATTTGGGCTACGATAAGCACCACCAAGCATCACCAGCTTTCCCGGGATTTATTAATTATTGATAGAGATTGATTAGCTATCGATTGGCTTATCGATTGGCTATCGTAAGGTATTGGTCACGTATTGGGCTAGGCTAAGCACTACCAAGTCATCCCAGCATTTTCTAAATTTATTGATTATTGATAGATTATCAATTAGCTATTGATTGGCTATCAATTGCCTATCGATGATTGACAAAGTTAAGTAGTCCCCACCATTCTTAGCTAGACTTATTTAGGCTCAACTTCGCTAGTTCACAGGTGTATGTGCCATCGCGCTTGGACCCTTTCTCCAATGCTGCTAGGATCGGCCCCATTTTGGATTCAGCAGCAGATTACGCCCGGCTGAACAGCTCCGCGGTTAAAATTAGAGCTTCATTCTGTTTTACTATTTTCTTTGATAAGATATACAGTCATCTGATAAGATATACAGTCAGAGAGTGGCGTGGATCAGAGAACAAACGGGATAACCGATATTCTAGTTGAATTGAGCGGAAAAATGGAGCTGGATAGGCCATGTAATGCGTAGGATGGATAACCGGTGGACCATTGGAGCTACAGAAGGAATAACAAGAGAGGGAAGCACCGTCGAGACGGCAGAAAACTAGGTGGGGTGATGAAGTTAGGAAATTCGCAGGCGCAAATTGAAATCAGCTAGGGCAAGATAGGGTAATTGGAAGTCGCTCGTCCTGCTAGTGGCATAAATATAGGCTGATTATGATGATGACAGTTATCTTGCACGTGTCACTTCAAGCTTGGCACATAATGCACTGAACCATGCAATTCATAACGGTAGCGTGTGCTCGAAGGCCTACTTAGTCCCTTTAAAGAGCGGGCCCGAGTCTGGCCGGGGCCCGTGGCTTCAAGCCCGAGTACGTCCCGGGCCCGTGGCCTCAGCCCGAGCCCGGCCCGAGCCAACCGAAAAAACGCTTCGGACGGCCCGGCCCGGCCCGCGGGCCAGGCCGGGCCCGTGCAGAGCTCTAAAACATTTATCATGTAGTCACAATATCCAATAATTTATTCAAGGAAATATTGGTAAATATGTACTTACTTACTGCTAATTACGTAAGCTCCCTATTATATATCCGTGGATACATACGGAAAGAACATACCATCAGTAAAGCAAGACAGCGCAGTTCTGCGTAATTTTTGTATACAGAATGAAATCTCAATGCGGGAGGTGGCTTGACTAACGCGTAAATAGCTTTTTTTACCGTGAGTGCTGATAATGTTGAAATGGGAGCTCATAAATGCTGTAACGCCGGGCTGGTTGTGTTGTACGGGGGAAAATGGTACATGAATCGCAATAAAAGAATGGTCAATTGATTGGTGAGGTTTATTATCCGGGCTAAGAAAAGCACGTACCGTAATAAAGGCTATTTTTTTTCTCTTTTCCTATTTTGCCTTCATCTGAAAGCGGCCACCGCTCTTCGGAATAGAATCTGTGACGTCGTGCTCGTAACAGAACGTAATAGCCACTGAGCCACCACGCTTAAAACCGTTTAGCGTTGTTGCGTTCCTGCAAGGCTCTATATATTTCGCAAATGCTACGCTTGTGTTTTCCACAATGAGGCAGGGAGAATATAGGATGCTCGGGGTCGTGTAGAATCGAAAGCCGTTTAAATTTGTATTAGTGGGGAAGACACAGCCACCACGAATAGAAAAAAAAAAAAAAGGTCCTCTGATGACGCATTGCGTAAATTCACGCGCGTGAGCATTCGCTCAATGATACATGCACTCATTATCAGTCTTTGTTTTATTTACGAATCGGTCCTCGGCAGGCTGTTTAACTCTTTGTGAACAAATACAAAAAATGTGGCATCGACACATAATCGGATGCCATTATCGAGGTTAGAAAGAAAGTTGAAAAAATAGTACAGATCATCTATCTAGCGTTTCATTGCCCTGTACCCTTGAACCTGCAGTCTTTCCGTGTTCCCTCGGCTGATCGAAACCCTGACATTATATACTTATCTCGGAAAGCATCAAAGGTGAACACATTGTCTCCTGTCATGAAAGCATATCGCTACCAAAGCTTGCCGTAAGGTTATGTATGAAATAATATTTGATTTCTGCTTTAGAGACACACGCTAAATGTTCTGCCTCTCTCCATTGTCTTTTTGCCTGCTGCTTAGATTTGCCATTCTGCAATTGCCAAGTGAACATCAGGTGTGCATATACATACCGTAAACGATGCCGCTAAGTAAACAGGTGCATAATTATAAAATTTGATCATTTCAACCGTAGAATACAGGGCATAATTACATAACAATTTTTCAGATTACAGCGTGCCGATTGTAAAATCAAACCCTAGAATCCAGCAGTGCCTGGCTGGCGTGAGAGTAATCGCAACCTGCGTAAGATGACCAGTAAAATTAACACCCTTCAATAAAAAATTACTTTCAAAATTTAGCACGCAACACTTTGAATCGTCAGTCTAGGAATCCAGTCTCATAGCTGCTCTACGCTATACAGCACCACAGCACTATTATCCAGCGCAGAGATAGTTGCACATCTAATACGTTCTCTCTGGGCTCATTCTTCCCGTGTGTCTCTTCTTGTGTGTTGTCCTGATTCCCAATTTTGCGCATTTAGCAGTCAGTCATAAGAATTAAACTAGACTCTCAAGACATTCTAATTAACTAGATAAAGGACTTTCCAAATAAACTGCATAATAAAATGATGAAATGTTACTTTCAAAAGTTGCTTAACATATGATGTCTATTAAAGTGTTTTAATAGTAAATATTGCGCTTTCATTTACTTTGAGGTATGAAGGCGTTTGGTACTTAACCAATTATATATCCACAGATAATGTTCTGTGCGCGTCGCGAACGCACGGCCGAACTTACAAGAGGGAAGCCAGCCTACCTTTTTTTATTGTTTTCTCTTTCACTGACCCCCGCTGATTCGGAGCTGTGCGCGAGACAAAGGAGCCGCTCCCTTCGTTCGGTTCCCTGAACTGACGCAGTGACGACGCTGCGAGGTGTCGGGTGGTGTTTCCCGGGCCTGGGGGACGGCAACGGGGACGGAAACCGCGGTTCGAGAAACGCGGACGGCCAGACTCGCCCCACCAGCCCTAGAGGCAGGACCACTTCTTTACGGGGCTAAAACTGAACGTTTTGTGTATTTTAACTTGCTTTTTTTACCTTCCCAGTGTTATTAGAGCTTGTTTTTAATGTTCATCTTCGTTCGACCCGTTATATAGCTGGATAGCGGACGCTTTGATCCCGTCAAGTGCGGTCCGGGAGGCCAGCATTTATTTATTTACGGCCAGGTTACGTAAATTTGACGTCAGAAGTTTGGAATCAGAACACTTTGGAATTATTTTACGTTATAGCGCCCAAGGTCTCGGAACCGCCTCCGCGGCGGGTGCCTAGACCCACTAAAGAGACGCCAGACTCGAATCTGATTGATTTGAAAATAAAGCTTACGTTCTTCTTCTTCTACATAGAAAATTCGGGTAGCGACGTATTGGAATGTTATATTGGCTCCTTGTACCGCCTTCTTACTACATTCTAATGAAAGCCATGTAATTATTTGATAACTTAATACAGACTGTCACATTGTGTCCTAAACACATAAAACTGAACAGAAACACTTCTGAAACATTTTACTAGAAGCAAATTGCCCCATTTCGCTGGAAACACCACTGCCTGATCCTGACGCGGGTTTGCGTGAGATATTTTTTGAGCGGTTTTTTTTTTTTTTTGTGAAGCGGCTCGAGATGGGGAACTGCTGCCCCAGTGGTGGCGAATTATCACACAAGCCACCAAATTGGGCCGCATCCTCGCGGCAGCCGTTCATACGCGCGCGAATAGTGACATACACCAGGCGTGCCCCAAAAAGCGGCTGTCAAGTTCGGCTCTCCGCTGCCGCGCCTTTCGAGTACAGAATTCTCCCACACCGGAACATAATCGCAGAAATAGTCATGCGACACCCAAACACATAAATGGCAAAAGCTTTGCAGCCTCTGCCACGTTGCTATCAGATCTATCACTTCATAGCAATCCAGGCAGTTACTAGCATCAGCCATATAGTAAGCCTACGTCCGTGTACTTTTGCACGTACGTGCATATTTTAACATTAACCTCAAGCTCTATTTGAGGCTCCTGGATCGCTCTACATGGTTTCAGAAAACTATGGGTGAAAATTTCTAAAAGCAGTTGGACAGGCTCTCACGAACTAATCACCTGGTATTGTAAAGGAACTTCTCAAAGTATTGGTTGACATAACCTCAAAGGCGGAAATTATGCAAACAAACATAACACTTGATATCAAGGGCTTAGCTGATGACAACAAACATTCTCTGAGGAACCAAAGAGATACGGCCGGAAATAATTTAACTCAAGCAATAGTCGTCGGAACAAACTAGAACTAAGAAAGTTCATGTGGGTGCAGATGAATCATTGCCTCATATGATGCAAAAGACAGCAACCTGTTAGAGAACAGAATTATGAACCGAAGACATGAATACCGTGCATCGTGTTCCAACCAAAAATAAGACTAAAAAGGTATTGTCATCAAGTTAAGGTCTGTAGCAATACGAGACAAAAAAAAAAAAAAAAAAACACCGCATATCCACGGGGTGAATGATGATGAGTGGGCGAAGCTCCGGAGGGAATCATCGGTAAACCGTGAATCTTCCGTGTAATTCGCCCAGTCTCGCCGCACTAAATCGAACGATTGACTTCCACCAATGACACGCGCCATATGTGACGTCATTCCTATTTTATAACAGCGCCCTTCATTATAATTGCACCATCTCCCGCTTAAGGGGACGCTAGCACAAACGCGTTAGAAACGTGCAGTACTCTCTAGTAAGGGGGAGAGGCCACAGCGTCTTACGCAGCCGTTTACACATGCTGGAACGTGCACCGCGTTTGCCGACGCCATCACATTAAACTTCAACTTTATTTTCGCATTTTTCCTCCCTTTCTTACAAAGAAGAAAAAGAGCCAAAGAGAAAAAAATGCAGGGCAAGGAACAAAAAGCTGCATAAAAGCAGCTTGACGGGATTCCTTCACTGCTGAGAGAGTATGACTGCTGAGAGAGTATATAACCCCCGTATTCATAAATGCTCCTCGACTTGAACTTGACTTGCCACCGCCTTCAACGCGTTTCGAACACGCTGCCCAAGGCGGTGGCAAGTCAAGTTCAAGTCGAGGAGCGTTTATGAATACGGGGGTAAGGCGGAGAGGCCACAGCGTCTTACACCAGCTTCTTACACGGGCCGTAACGCGCTAGCACAAACGCGTTAGAAACGCGCAGTCTTTCGTTAATGTTGGGTATTTATTGTCATCGTGGTGCGTGTGTACATGTGCGCTTCGTGGCGTAGTGGCTAGCGCCGCGCGTTCGGAAGCGAGGGGTCCATGGTTCGATTCCACGCTATACGGACACAACTTTCAGAAATTTTTTTTTTCATAAAAGTAGGCGTGGCTACCTACTACTACGACGACTGACTACTACTACTACTACTACTACTACTACTATATACATACTACAGAGGAGGGACAGACCCACACCCTAAGGAGCTTCGCCCCTAAAAGAAGCAGATCTGGGACAACTGGAAGAACTCTCTCCAGGCACTACATCATCTTCACGTGCGAAGAACATATGCGCTAGTCTCGAAAGTAGGGACATACACGTATGTCCAGATACGTCCACAAGGGTCGTCGCCGCGGTGGCATACCTACGCGTGACCGACAAGCAAGAAAACAGACACGTCGGATTTGTCATGGGAAAGGCCAAGCTCGCTCCACAACCAGAGCACACTATCCCAAGGCTTGAGCTGTGTGCAGCGGTGCTTGCTGTAGAAATGGCCGATTCCATACTACGGGAGTTGGACTTCCAGCCGAACTCGGTCACGTTCTACACGGACAACAAAGTGGTCTTAGGTTACATACGTAACGAAACAAGAAGATTCTATGTGTATGTGGCCAACAGAGTACAACGCATACGTAGAAGCACGCAGCCTGAACAATGGAAATACGTTCACACACTGCAGAAGAAAATCCAGCAGACCACGCCACTAGTGCGATTGCAGCGGCACAGCTTAAGAGCGCGAACTCGCTGTCTGGGCCTGAATTTCTGTCACAACGAGAAGAGGAAGCACCGTCGTCAGGCTTCACTCTCCTAAATCCTGATGAAGACAGAGAAATACGACCTGAAGTCTGCACTCTCGCGACGGAGGTTAACAAAAGACAACGACTCGGAGCCGAGCGCTTTCTTAGGTTCTCAAACTCTCTCGCTCGTGCTGTGGGAAATCTGATTGTGGTTGTCCGACGCGCAAAGAGCACGTCACAAGAAGAGATAGCTCCCGTTGAGGCGCTCTCTAAAGCCAGACTCGTCGTCATTCGCGCGGTACAGCAAGACGCATTTTTTGAGGAGATACGCTGCATCCGAAGCGGAGAGCAACTCCACAAGACAAGCTCGCTTCGAAGGCTTGACCCATTTTGAGACGCCAACGGCTTGATTCGCGACGGCGGCCGTTTGAACAAAAGCGATCTTCCGGACGATGAGAAACACCCTTTCTTAATGCCGGGTCGGCACCATGTCACGGCGCTACTCGTGCGTGGCCATGAATGCGTGCAACACCAGGGCCGGCACTTCACGGAAAGAGCCGTACGAGTGGCTGGTTATTGGATCGTCGGAGGTAAAAGGTGCATCTCATCCGTGTTGGAGGCATGCATTTCATGCAAGAAGCTGCGAGGGCGCTTTCACAACCAAAAGAGGGCTGACCTTCTGGCAGACAGAATCAGCACAAATCCTCCTTTCACGAATGTTGGAATTGACGTTTTCGGTCCCAGGATGGTTGCCTCTCGCCGAACGAGAGGTGGTGTTGCAAACAGCAAGCGCTGGGCAGTTATGTTCACTTGTTTAAGCATTCGCGCAGTACACATTGAGCTCATTGAATCATCGGAAACGTCAAGTTTCATTTATGCCCTGCGGAGGTTCTTATCAGTGCGAGGACCCATCAAGCTAATACGCTCTGCTTGCGGGACCAATTTTATCGGAGCGGGCATGCAGAGAACTTGAAATCAGCGCAGAGGGCATTCATCGCTAACAAATCGGCAAGTTCCTCGCCGGCAACGGCTGCAAATGGATATTCAATCCACTGCACGCGTCCCACATGGGCGGGGCGTGGGAACGGATGATCGGCATTGCACGCCGCATTCTTGACTCAACGCTCATGCAGTCACGTCATCAACGGCTCACGCATGACATTCTTGCGACATTTTTTGGCAGAAGTTGCGGCCATCCTTTGCCAGGCCCATAACTCCCACTTCGTCTGACCCCGAAGATTCTACCATCCTAACTCCGGCGACACTTCTAACCCAAAAACACGGAAGCGCATCTATAACAACTGGGCAATTAGACACAACTAACATCTACAAACGGCATTGGCGTCAAGGGCAAAACCTGGCTGACGAGTTCTGGAAGCGCTGGCGCGCAACGTATATCACTACTTTGCAACCACGCCGAAAATGGCAAGCAGCAAAGCCCGACCTCAAAGAAGGCGACATCGTTCTGCTCAAAGATAAAGATGCAACCCGCAACGGCTGGCCCGTCGGAGTGATTACACGAAGGTTGCCCAGCGCAGATAGAAGGGCACGCAAGGTCGAGGTGAAGACAGCCAGAAACGGGGTTGTAAAGACATTCTTCCGACCAACGACAGAAGTTGTAAGTTTGCTGTCACCTTGATATACTGGTGCTGTCTAACAGCGGCAGACACCAGACGGGGAGTGTTCTGTGCGCGTCGCGACCGCACGGCCGAACTTACTTACAAGGGGGAAGCCAGCCTCCCCCCCCCCCTTTTTTTTTGCTTTCTCTTTCACTGACCCCCCGCGGACTGGGAGGTGTGCGCGACACAAAGGAGCCGCTCCCTTTGTTCGGTTCCTTTAACTGACCCAGTGACGACGCTGCGAGGTCTCAGGTGGTGTATCCCGGGCCTGGGGGACGACAACGGGGACGGAAACCGCGGTTCGAGAAACGCGGGACGGCCAGACTCGCCCCACCAGCCCTGGAGACAGGACCACTCTTTTACGGGGCAAAAACTGAACGTTTTGCGTATTTTAACTTGCTTTTTTTTTTACCCTATCAGTGTTATTAAAGTTTGTTTTAAATGTTCAACTTCGTTCAACCCGTTATCTAGCTGCATAGCGGACGCTTCGATCCCGTCAAGTGCGATCTGCGAGGCCAGCATAGATAAATAAATTCAGGTCGGGTAAGTTGGTCGTTATTTATCTTCAAAGAATAAAATGTGACTCACAAACGTGTGATAATAGATAAGGTGTAATTGCAGATCTCGCATTCATTAGAGAGTTTTAGAATAGGGGCCCCAAAAGTTTGGGGCCCCAAAGAGTTTTGCGGGTGTTAACGTTGGGGCATGCAGGAGTGAAGAGTTTCAGAATAGGGCTTTGCGATTGCGGATAGCGTCAAGCGCTTGCAGCGCCACTATGGTGTCAAATAAAAATATTATAAATATTAAATAAACTATACCATTTTATGATAAGAAGAGTAATTTTGACTTTCGTGTTTTTTTGCGTTTAATTACAATTTAGAGGTTATTCTATTTGCACCAAGAGATTTGTCGCGCTTGATTTTGAGTGACCAACTTTACGTGCCTTCACCAGCCAAGCTAATCCACGTTAGGCCTACGAGCCATGAAATCGACAATCGAATTCGAAATCAGCGGCGTCTAATGAATCAATCTTCACTACACACGTTAGTTGAGAGAAAGCGATAACCACACTCACTTCTCCTAGCTTACGAACTTCACGCGTTACCACGAATCGAGTCCAGTTTGGTGCTCGGTTCGAGCCGTCGCGTCGACGACGCCGCCATGTTTGTTGACGCAAAGCTTTTGGGACAGCTTTTGGGGCAGCTTTTGGGGCTCCCGCTAAATCAAATAGCTTGCCCGACGCAAAACCCGAACGCAGTTTGCGTCTCGCGCATGCGCAGTGGCTTCAACGCTATTTCCTTGGTGCCCAAAAACGTTTGGGGCCCCTATTCTAAAACTCTCTATTAATTAGTCGCGGATCATAGTTTTGAAAAAAAAAGTAGAGACATGTTATTGCCGAATTAAGCCAGCCTATACTTGCAGCCGTATTTCTCTGGCAAAAAAAAAAAAAAAAAAACTTCATGGCCTAGCACCATTCAAAATGTGCAGTAAGGTCATCAATGCAGTAAGATACAACCAATCTGAAGGAGGGAGAAGCCTTCAGCTTACAAGCCCACAGTCGCAGCAAGATATGCTTAAAAGAAAGAAAAAAGAAAAGGCTTTGAAAAGGCGTTTGCGAGAAAAAAAAAAAAAACAGTACAACCAAGTAGTTCCCCCCTCCACGGACGATAGAAATGGTGGTAGGGGCGCTTTTCTTTGCCTCCCACAATGAGGCAAAAAAAGTGGGTAAGGAAGTTAGAGGGGACGGGGTGGTGGTGGATGGGGCAACCTACCCGTCCGTCTGCCCAACTCGCCCCCGTCGACGAACTGCAGGGAGGAGAAACGCGAGAAGGGAGGGCGAGGGTTCAAGTGAGTACGACACGTGGCTGAGCCGTGCTCCCTGAAGGGCTGCAGAAGATAGCGCCAACCGTTTCCCTTTCAAACAAACCACTTAATAGTGCCTTTGGGAACTAGCCCCGCATGAGCCGGAATCCTGGCCTCAGCAACCAAGCAAAAGCAAACAAAACCCATACCAACTGCAACAGGGACATAGTGTCCAGAGCACTCACTGTCGAACAAGCAGTTTTCTTTCGAAGTTTCGGAGGGAAACCGATCTGGACGGAGGGAGGGGTTTTGGAAAAGCTACGGGCACAGATCATGGCTCATTAAAGGCCCTAACGGGGTAGTGCGACTACATTGCGATCACATCAAGCCCGGCGCTTTGAGACACAACATAGAAGATTCTGCGACACGGGATAACAGCTGTACGCTAACCGCAAGCAACGTCCCGCTCCAATTTATGCTAGGGATACAAGGAGATGACCCCACGTCGTCGGAGGCCACCCTCACGGGAACGCGGGAGCCTTTGGTTGGAATCACCAGCTACCGAACTAGAGACCGGCACTGCCCTTGAACCCACCAGGGGGCAGAAACAAGAAGCGAGCTCAGCCCGAGTAGAGTACCGAGAATTCTCCGCCGCCCCCAGCATTTCGGCCACCGGACAGGGACCAAGGGTTGAGAGTTTGCCCCCCTCGAACACATGCGGCGCTCGCCTGCGTCTTTTGTAGAAAATAAACTCAGTCTGTATTCTACCCCCTAAAGCCCCTACATACACGTTTTCCCCGACCAGGCGCTGGAGCGTGGATGGAGGGGCTTTACTACCAGACCCCGTACGTAACAGATATTAAGAAAGATAAACTGCAGGTAATGTCCTACATTCATCAAGTTTCACACAACATCAAAAAAGTGGCAAGCCACTAGGGGTCAAGGTCGTTTTTCGTCTCCATGTAAGCTTTGTAGAGTGTGCCCTATGGTGACAGGCAAGAGAAAGTGCTCAACCGTGCATGAAGCGAACTACACAGAGTGTGTTTGTGGGGTAGTGTATTCGATTACCTTGACACGTGACAGCATTTAAATTGGACAAACGTGCAGGTGTTTTACTTAAAGGGCACGGGAACACCAGTGTCATGCAAAGAACAATGCAGGGGAAACTTTGTAACAGATGCAGAGGAAAAGATGAGGGCAGAAGAAACAACCCTTGTAAACCAATCCTTAAAAGCACAACGCTCCTGTTCAAATCGAGGGACCAGACCGAAAGGAAGATTGTTGAAGCTTTTTACATAATAAAAACTGGCGACAAGTGTATCAGCACGCCGTTTGTCTCGTTGTTACCAGCAGAAGTCACTTTTCTGAAAATGTGCCTTGTAAAAATTCTTCTTGGTGGTCAATTGTTTGCTAGTTTGTTTTATTGCTGGTTGGTTTTATGCTGAAACTGTGCCCGTGGCCAAACCTGAGGCCAAAGATTGCTGAAACGTCCCAGCGTTAGTTTTTCACTAGGTTTTACTCTTTCCATAGCCACGTTCACAGATTCCGTCGCCTTCACCTTTACTTCTGGTGTTGTTTTCATTAAGCCATATCTTTAGCCTTCGCGCCTTTTTATGACACCATCGCCTCTACATTTGTTGTTTGGTGTATTATTTGTTGATTGGTGTATTATTTGTTGATTGGTGTATTTTTTAAGCAAACGATTTTATGGCCTCATCCTACGCCTTTACTCTGTTATTTAAGTGACATCTGCCATTTTTGTTTCCTTCACATGCTCGCAGTTTTCACTCCCTCTTTTTGATGATACAGTAAGAACGGCTCACTATTACATTGGTTATCGCTTGACGCAATCTTGTTTTACCAAGTTAGTCACCAGATATATTGATTTTGTATTTTATGTTTATCGGCACATGTGAGAGTGACAATGCGGATACGTGTAAAGGATCCTGAATTAAATTTATGTTGCTTGCTTTTCAGAAATACACAGTTGGCAGCCTGTGCGCTCGTGGTGTCGTGTGTGTTTCTTTCGTGTTTCCTGGTTTTTCACGCGCAGTTTTTAAAAACGTCTAAAAGCGATGAACCAACTAGACCGCCAGAACGTCCTACTGTAGTATCGTAATCATCGGTGATTTTTTTTCCTCTAGGGCACTACCGGAAAGACCACACATACTTGAGGAGTGGCTGGCTGACCCAACGCCACCTAATGTGGCCGCGTTGACGCCCCTTACAACGGCGATTGGACTCGCCGTACCACAAGCGGACCTAGCCCTCTCTTCTCTCCCTCACCCCCTCCCCGTAGAGCGCTGTTGAGGTGCCCTCTCGCGAAAGGCAGTTACGGCGCTGTACTTTTCCTTTCAAAATCACTCACACATGTTTCTCTGTCTCTGTGCCCTGAAATTGAGATGCCTCTAAACATATATAAATCTAGCCTTTCGTAAATATAAAATAACACGAAAAAAAAGGTCCGTAACGCCCTCTTTTCCCTGAACACGCCCACTTCGTGAGTGTTGTTCCCTCCCTTTCACACGCTCTCAGCTGCAGCGTCGTCACGTGAGCCCATCCTTCTCTCACCGATGTAGTTTGGGCGCCTTCGCAGCCGCTTAGTGTACTCCGCGTGTGCATCGTGTACGGCGGTTCTCCACAGATTTCGAAGTTGAGGCGACGTTCGGTGGTGTGACTTTGCTGTCCAGGGCAGTTTCACGGCTACGGTTTTCCGCAGTTACCGGCCTCTTTTTTGGGCTCCTGTCGGACCGCACCAGGGGACAAAAGTGATCATAGCGTGACAGAAACTGCGGTTGAGCCAATTCTCGGTGAGTGACATGCTGGACTTCGATCATTGGACTTCCGACCATCGCTTGCATACTAGAGGAGATGTCATGCATGTCAAAAGCGCGGTATTGCAGAGTTGCAGAGCTATTGCGGTATTGGAGAGCTACCTGCAAGAGCATGAGTGCGCTTAATTCAAGTTCTTGCTTCTCCGAGGCTCGTGTTGTATTAAGAATGTCAAAGGGGAAGCCAGTCAGGTGGTTATATATGTCAGGAGCAGATAGGAGATCAATGATCCATTTGTTATTTGAAGAAATGATGACACAATTACCGCGGTGTCGTTAACGAAAACGATATATAGACATATATCAGTGACCCGTGAACTTCTTTGGGCACTCAAAAAAGTTTCCATTGCCGCTCGCATTGCCGCTCGTTTCCAAACGCTCGCTGTATCGTAAACAAACTTTCCGGCTTGCAAAGCATCGCAGTGGCGCATGAGCCACATGTACTGATAATCACTGAAACGTGGTTGCACTCTGGTATCCTGGACTTTGAGATAACACTACCAGGTTACACAATATACAGGCAAGATCGAGATTCCCGCGGAGGCGGAGTCGCCTTGTTGTTTCAAGACTGTTGGCAAGTACAAAGGTTACCTGATATTGCCGGCACTGAATGCGTCATCGCAAATGTGTTTTTGGAGGACTTCCATCTTATAATTGCTGGTATTTGCCACCCACCACATTTTGACGTATTCTTCGATGCTCTGAATGAATTTTTGTGTACAACTGGCATACATTGCAAGAATATTTTGCTTGCTGGTGATTTCAATGTCCCGTCAGTGGACTGGCCGACTGATTTCCCTGATGCCTTTTGCGTGGCAGCCGAGCCTTTTAGTGACATCGTTCTTATCCATGCTTTGACTGAACTGGTAAAACAACCGACTCGCGCACAAAATATATTAGATCTCTTTTTTGTAAATGACCAAGTCGTCAATCGTAATCCGAGTGTCGACATATTCCAGGGAATTTCGGATCATATAATGATATGCCTTACGCTAGAGCTAAATTTGAGATTAAAACCCTCTAAAAACCAGTACTCGATTCCTGAGTTCTCACGCGCTAGCGATATCGACATGCGTGATGCCCTAGACAAAAATTGTCTGAATTTGCATCTCTTTCAGAATCGTATGTTGTGTCCTTTCACAGTTTATGGTGCTTCTTTATAAAACTTGTTCACAACTGTATCGAAGCTTTTGTGCCCAAAAAGCGGAAAGTTGTATGTGAAACAAATCCGTGGATGGCAAGAGACCTCGTACGACTTGGGCGAAAACTAAGGCAAGTAAGAAAGC
The DNA here is from genome assembly GCF_013339745.2 of Dermacentor silvarum. Classification (NCBI taxonomy): domain Eukaryota; kingdom Metazoa; phylum Arthropoda; class Arachnida; order Ixodida; family Ixodidae; genus Dermacentor; species Dermacentor silvarum. The sequence goes on along the minus strand of NC_051159.1, from coordinate 188,499,994 downwards.
AACATAAAGCACGACGCTCAAACGCTAACGTCGAAAAGCTAACCAACCTGCGTCTACAGCTTAAAACTGGAAGTTTGAAAGCTAAAGACTGTTATCAAAATGTCGCTTTAAAAACTTTCTTTTCTTACTCCCGGACAAGTTCTGGCGGTACTTATCGCCGCAGAAAACCCACGTGTCCGATATCTGTGTGGATGGTTTCATACATGACAGATGAACTGAAAATTTCAAATGCACTTAACAAGTATTTTTGCTCTGTGGTCACGAATGATGATGGAAAGGCACCACGCATAGCTGTTTTAAATGATATTCCACCCATTGTTGATCTCGGCGTAAACGAAGCAGGTGTATTGTCCTTACTTCTTGATCTTGATATAAAGAAGTCGCCAGGCGTCGACGAAATGCCTAAACCTTTTTGGTGAGATATGCCGAATGCTGCGCCAAATATCTTTGCGTTATTTATAAGAAATCACTTTCATGTGCAGAAATTCCACGTGATTGGAAACATGCAAAAATAATTGCCATCCCCAGATCCGACGACCAGAATTAAGTTTTTAATTAATTATCTGACGGCCCATATTGCAATTAACAAATTATAGCCGTGGAGTTCATAAGGCGGATCCATTTGGAATTAATTCTCAGGATGACACCAGTTTCGAGATATTAATCCCCGAACTTTGCGGAAAAATGCATTGACGTTCCAGTTAAGTTTGTGCTTCAATGCACAAAGCGACGTTTTGTTAAGAAACTAACTGGAACGCCAATGCATTTCTCCGAAAAGTTCGGGAATGAATATCTCGAAACTGGTGTCATCGCGAGAATTCGTTCCAAGTGGATCCGCCTTGCGAACTCCACGGCTACAATTTGTGCATTGCAATATGGGCCATCAGGTAATTAGTTAAAAACTTAATTAGTGAACTTTTGTTAATGATTAGATCATGCAAGTTACGTCCGCCTCTTCGAGTAGACCAGCTCATGAACTGGAATTGTGCTATCTGCCAGAGGCAACCTTTAAGAATTTTTGCAAGTGTTCGCTGAAACACCCTGTATATATATATATATATATATATATATATATAGCGTTTTTCAGGAGCACACTCGACCCACGTCCTGCCTCTTCGAGGAGTGAAGCGCAAGTGACGGTTGTGAAGAGCAGACTACAGTCAATTGCGCTATATATATATATATATATATATATATATATATATATATATATATTATATAGCGCAATTATGTAGAGCACTGTAGAGTAGAGCAGACTACAGTCAATTGCGCTATATATATATATAGCGCAATTGACTGTAGTCTGCTCTTCACAACCGTCACTTGCGCTTCACTCCTCGAAGAGGCAGGACGTGGGTCGAGTGGGCTCCTGAAAAACACTGTGCAATGTGGTGAACGCGGTTCGCATCAGGGATCCAGGACCTGAAAGAGGTGCAACGTAACGCTGATGAATTTCTCTCGCATTTACCGCTAAAGTGCCACATCATTTTTTTAGAAGATCGAGCCTTGTGCCCTATATTCACAAAGTTTATCCAGGCAAGGACCATACAACGAAGGGCGATGCAACATCCGCCCCGTGGGTGACAACCCCCAGTCAATAATAATAAAAAAAAAACCGTTGGACCCCTTTGGGCTTTTGAAATAGTAGCGTTTGAGTACGGTTGGATTTCAAACGGTTTAAGTGAAAACAAATTGGATTTAGGTTAACCAATTTAACTGTCCAATTGGGTTAGCGAAGAACACTTGGTGAGTCCACTTGTTTCGTGAAACCAAACGATGTGTCCGATTGTATTCGCGAAACCAATTGGTGTGTCCCATTGGCTCCTCAAGTTCCCATTTGGGTAACTGGACACTTGTGCTTTCCAGATTCCCAATTGGACCTTGAAAAGGTTAATTGGCAGGTTCATTAGCAAAAGTGTTCATGCAAGATACGTTCTGAGAGCCTCAAGCATTAAACATACGTTGCCTTCAAACAGTTTCTACGACATTATTTTAACGAGACCATTAAGATGTTAAATAATAATTTTACGCTCTGAAGTACAATGCAATATAATAATTACTAATAATAGTGCATGCAAGGCTAACTGACTTTATAACCACCATTGAGTGTGCCAAAAGGTTCGGTGCCCGCAGTTTTTAATGGCGTCGTGCTGAGGGCGAACAAGAATACCGACATTACCACGACGCTCCGTACGGGTCAGTGAGTGGTGAAGACTCCGTGATTTTAGCTGCTTGCTCCTAATACGTGAGGAATAAAACGATATGTGCAGCTTCAGGAGTTAAGTCACTTAAGTTTCACTTCAAATACAGTGGTAAAGAAAAGCGGACGCCTACCACAGAACCAAATCTTTAAAAGAAAACAAACGAGTCGCTTCGGCTCCCGTACGGGAGTCTTGTTCTCAACGGTCACAGGTCAAGTTGGCATGCAATATATATCTAAAATAGGTGGCGCAAACAGCCTGCTTAGATAGAAGACCTTAAGCAGCATTACTGCGAAGCCATCAAAAGAAATTATTCGGCAAATGCTATCGCTGAGTATGCTGACACCTTTGGCCATATCACTGACTGGAATAACGCACGTGTCACCGGTAGTGAGCTCAACCGGATGGCACGCCTCCATCTGGAATCATTGCACATTAAAATTAATGCGCAGACGCGTACAAACTTCACCTATAGGTGAAGTTTGTACGCAATATATATCTAAAAAAGACGCATAAGCAGTCGAGAGTATGCCATCATTGCAATTGAGCGTCTGAACAGTCGCTTGAATGTGCAATGATTCCAGATGGAAGCATGCATGTAACCATTGTGAACAAGGCTCCCGTACTGGAGTGTGTGCGGAAGAGATATATACTTGAAGGGGTCGTCAGTGCTTCCGTCGTCTGTCCCGTATCAATAATTTTGTGCTTGCTTTGAGTGAAGACCGTAAAACTTGAGCACATTGGTTATCGAAGCGGTCAACTATGATAAAAGGCAATGCAACCAGTCACAGTTAGTGAACAGCACTTCTCGATCATCACATCCACTGCGAGAAACTGATGTTGGTTATCCTCGCTGTCAGAGCCGACGGTGACAGTGTTTAGCGAGCACGAAGCGTAGGAAAAAACCACGTGAAAGCATTCTATCCCGTCCTCATTCTATCCCATACTTTGTATCTGCTGAAACGAAGTATTGAACATGACACCGACTAGCCAGCCAGCAAAGACGTTGAAGTCTTTTCTAATGCAGATATTGCACATGTCACCATCTTTTACACTAAACGCTTGCCGGGAAGTCGCCGCCTAAAAACAAAAAAAAAAAACATGCACTTTTGAATTTCAAATATTTCTGACAAATATCTGCTAAAGTATTTTTTATACTTCAATATAGTGCGTCGTTTACTTCAAATGTACTATGCTTTTTTTTATATGTGACTAATATTATATTGTCGCTGAGAAATTCATGACGCTGGATTAAACTAACTGCGGAGCGCAATGACTACTTCTTGGCTTGTCGTAGCTTAAGAACATTTTTGTAGTTTTATGCAGATAACCCAAAAGAAATGTACGATAATATTGTTTGGAAGAATAGCTTAAAAAAAACAGTGGAAGCCATTAGAGCTGAACTGCCACATAGCCGTAGCTTGCAAGACATTGACCCTGAAAAAGAGTCGGGAGAAAAACGCCGAGACTGAGTAGTTCCAGCTGCAGCGACAATGACGACGGTGCTTAGGGAGCCATTCTTTGCCTCCCACAGTGAGGCGAGCAAGTACAGGGAAGGGAAAACTGCCTAGGGTGGTTCGAGCGCGAGTGCCGGGGCACCCCGAACAAGCCCGTCCAACCAGTGGCAACCACACCACTCGTCGGCTCAACACTGGGAGAAGGGAAGGGCTCAACTCGGTACGCCACGTGGTGGTGGCTTTGGGAACTAGGGGCGCATGAACCGCAATCCTGGCCTCCTGAGTTGAGGCATCATCAATACGAATACTATGCGAAAGAGTACAGAGCGTAATTAAATAACTAAATATCAAATGGCAAAGCGAAATACGGAGGTAATAGTGATTAATGTTATTTTAATCGGTACATCTATTGAGCGGCGTAGTTTATACATCCATAATTATTTAATCAGTTCACGCCAAACGATGGTCACAAACCAAACGCAAGAAACCTAACTGTTCCGTTTGTAATGGCTTTCGACTAAAACCTGTGCCGGAGTACTGCCGAATGTTGTATATGTGTTATTTCCCATAATAAGAATTCAGTTGTTAGTTCCAGCCTCGTCCTCCTGCATGTGGGCGTTGTGTTTTTCGCTGGTTTTCACCTTCATCATATCGGGCTTTCGGAGCTACGAGCTTTGCAAGAGCGTCGTGCTAATTCACATTTCATGATGAAAGGGGCAGAACTTGCAAGTGCGTTCTTATGGTAAGCGCCGGCTCGTGCTTCTGAAATAAGCAATAATAATAATAGATAATGCAAAGAATGGAAAATAGGCCCTCTGAAAAACTACAAAATTGGAGAAAGGAAGAAAAGGGGGGTGGGGAGGGGGCTAGAATGGGGGGAGGTTAAACAGCCATGCAAGAAGGATTCCAGAGAAAGAGGCGCCAGGAGCGAGCGGCGGAAGGCCCTCTCTACTTCCCCCCTCCACACTGCCTCAGCAGGTGCATCGCTATGCAGGCATCTCTGTGCACGGGGGGAAGGCGGGAAGGGACTGCTTCGCAAAGCCTTCACCCGCACTGACTGTAGCTGACCGCTTCTGTCGCCCCTGAATGGATGTGAGTTGCCAGGAAAAAGCGCGGGGAACCTGTTTTTCGTTTCCCGAACCACTTGTTCCCGTGCCAATGCAGCCGCAGCGTCCAAGGCGCGCCACTTAAGTTGCGCGGCTGGAGGATGCGCTTGTGGTTTTGAAAGCATAAGAATGGATAGTTGGGCGAGTTGGTACGGTAACATATTCTTGATATAAGGAATAAGCGCTCGTCCTGTCTTCTTCCGCCTCCGTCCGTGTCTTCTTCGCGCTTATATCAAGAATATGTTTTGAAAGCCCTATGATGATGTACTGCTACAAGCAATAACAGGATTTATCCTATTATTCCAACATTGCTTATAGCAGTACATCATCATAGGGCTATATATATATATATATATAGGTTGGCTAAAATATGTGCTTTCTAATAAAGAGTTTCGTTCGATCCCGCTCTCTCGAATAAACGCGAAGAAAAACGGTGATCTAAGCATTAAATTAGAATAAAAGGATTACGCAGGGCAAAATAACACCAAAACATTAGTCACAACGAAAAGAATCGGAAATTGGCGTACTTAAAAATGAGTTTACCGGTAGGATAATTGACATTTCTGTCGCACCAACCACTGCTGTGCCTGATATAAAACTGGCCAACTAAAAATATCAAACACTTTCCTGAATATGGGTTTTCTAAGTATTGGTTCCCAACTGTGCTACTTATAATTATATTATCGTTGTAGCCGTGGCCGGGGGACCTGACACACTCCTGCAAAAGGACGAAGGTTTCGTGTGCGATTGGAGTTGTCGCAGAGGCCTTCGATGAATTTGTTCATCACAGCCCCTTGTCAGTCTTAGTTTTTTATTGTTCAAATTCCTTAGAACTTTGGAGCACTGAAGGTTTCCCGTGGCCGTCAACGTACACTTAAACAGACTGCTCCGGAATCCCTCACAAAGACTCTGGTTTTTGGAAAAGTTTGTGCGTCTGTCCGAGATGCCTGCTTTATTGCATGCTTGCTCCGCTCATGACGTGCAACAAAATTACGTAGCCCAAACGCCCTTTCCTTTATTGCTTTCTCTTATTTGCTGTTCGCCTTATGCTTTCGCTCAGGAAACATTCCAAGGATTTTGAATTTCGTAATCATTAGCGTATAGCGTATTCAATGAAGTATGCAGTGACCGCTATCACGTTAGTAATGCAGTTGACTTTCATTACGGAATGCAGCATTTCGTCAACGCATAATTTCCATGGATGACATAGGTTAGTGAAGTCATTCTTAATATTCAATCGTCCTTGTGATGCTCAGTGTTGTGGTGGCCAGGTCTCCTCAAGCTCTCCTAAAGACCTTTTTTCCTGGTCACCCGCAGCATTGCCTTTGGTTGTGGTTGCTGCAAATAAATTCAATTCAAATATATGTTGCACAAATAAATCTAGCCTACAACGATGAATGTAAAGTTTCTTCGTGTCCTTACTATAGCTTTTCGCGGAAGCTGCATTTTTAATTTTTCTAAAGGTGCGCCCACTATTCAGTGACATACTAATCCCACTCTAGCCAGGTTGCTAAATGTTATGCATACAAACCGCCTAGCAAAGAGATTCGATTCTACCTGCCTCGACCTCATCTGCCTCGATCAAATGGTGGCATTATTTAAAAAAAGTTATGCATACAAAAAGACCTACAAAAGAGATTGCATTCGATCTGTCTCGACCTCATCTGCCACAATTGATGGCATTATTTTTGATGCACTTACTTTTTGCGACTGGCTATCCAGTGCTACCAACAAGAACCGTTTAGTGTTATGAAGTTAAAACTACTTTGCTCATCATTAACAAGGCAATTATACACAAAAGATGTGGTGCTTTGGCCCGCTGTTTGAAGGGGGGAGCGGTTAAGGAAGGTATATATACCGCTGAAGAGAGAAGTTAGTTTGCTACCAAAAGCGGTATAATAACGCCACTTAAAGGGTGGTTTTCAACAAGTGTTGCCAGGTTTGGCTATATATAGCCAAATTGGGCTACAGGAAAAAAATTTTGGCGTCGACTTGGACGAGTTGGCTATGTGGCTATATTTGGGCTACAGAAAATCTGCGACTTGGCGTTGTTTGGGCCGTAAGTGGCGCCCTAATCCACGCTGCAGAGGTGGCTCTGATCGGGTAGAAGCAAATCTCGAAGGCTGTGTTTTAGCTGGCTGAGCCGGCCGCGTGGCTGTGCGTGTGTGCGTGTGAGAAATGACCCCCCCCCCTCCCCTTCCCTTCCTCCTCTGCGCCGTTGTCTGAGCCGGTGGCTTTGATCTTTGATGCACTTGAACTTACACCTGGCTTGACCGTTATCCACCCGATCCCCGGGCATCGGGATGAACCTGGGAGTAGTGGGTTTTTCACAGTACACTGTGTGCTATGCTCAGGAAGGGAGAGCAATAACATAGGGTCGGGGCCGTCGGGCCGTCGTGGCGCCGACATGAAAGAAGGGAAGCACGAGTGGATGACACGCCCCAGTGTCGTCATGGCCATGTCTTAATTCTGGATGAAGTATCGCGCCGGCCACAGCTTTCGACCTACTCCACGTTTATCGCACGAAGCATTACTGCCATTTTCCTTCTCCTGCTAGATGAATTATGTTCGTGCTCACATTCGAGATTCATTTCAATAGGTCTAACATAAGATCGGATCCTCTCAGAGAGGAGAATCCAAGCATGTGGAAGTGGGCCAAGTATGCGAGAACGTATAAAAAAGATTGGGAGCAAGGCCCCGAGCCAAAGGTGGGTTCTGGTGCTTTTACTTCTAGATGGTTTGCCCGTAACGTCACGGATGTAGATACTCATTCTGCTAATATCGAAACATGTTTGCCACGATGACATCAGTGCACCACGTCACATGAACTTCACCCACTGTGTTAGCTTAGCTTGTGAGGTGTCGCGCTGCTGGCTCGAGGACGCGGGTTTGATTCCCGGTCTGGGTAGCCGCATTTCGATAAAGGCGAAATGCAGGATTTAGGTGTACGATAAAGAAACCGAGGTGGCCAAAATTAATCCGGAGTCCCCCACTGAGTTCTGCCTCCCAGTCGTATCGTCGTTTCGGCACGTAAAACCCCAGCAATTATTGGAGAGTTTTAGAATTGGGGCCTCAAACGTTTTGGGGCCCCAAAGAAATTGCATCGAATCCACTGCGCATGCAGAAGACGCAAACTATGTTTGGGATTTGCGTCGGGCACGCTATTTCATAGATTTAGCGGGGCCCCCAAAAGTTGCCCCAAAAGCGTTCGTCAACAAACATGCCGGCACCAATGGAAGCGATGGTTCTATAACTAGCACCAAACTTGGCTCGATTCGTGGTGACGCGTGTTCGTAAGCTAGAAGTGATTGCGGTTCTTGCTTTCTCTTAACTAGCATGTGTAATGAAGTTTGATTCATTAGACGCCGCTGATTCCGAATTCAATTGTCGATTTCATGGCTCGTAGGCCTAACACGGATTTACTTGGCTGGGTGAAGGTACGTAAAGTTTGTTACTCAAACTAAGCACAACAAGTTACTTGCTGCAAATAGAATAAGTTCTAAATGGCAATTAAACGCGAAAACACGGAAATCTAAATTACTCTTCTTATCCTAAAATGGTATATTTTATTTTAATATTAATAACATATTTTCTTTGACGCCGTAGTGACGTTGCAAGACACACACAAAACGCCTATTCTAAAACACATCACTTCTGCATGCCCCAACGCTAACACCCTCAAAGCTCTTTGGGGCCCCAAACATTGGGGGCCCCTATTCTAAAACTTTATTAGCACATCAACATGGTTTGCTTTTTGAGAGTAACCGGTTTTCGCAGCATAACCACTGTTATCAATTTGTTGTTTACCTTTGCTCCTTGTGCACAGTCGCGGCTTTCACCATTTCGAGCGAGTTACGCTCGGGACGTGCTCGTCGCCGAAAGCGACTGCGGCTTTTTACACTAGTGTGCCGTTTTGCGCAGTAATCCTTTAAAGCTTCGCTTACGTACTCCGATTCAGACAGTGAGTGGCAGCTGTTGTCTGTCACTTCATTTTAACGCATGTTCTTTCCATGCTAGATACCTAACATGGCGGCCAGGTTTATGTAAGTGGACATTATATAGATCGTATACCAGCTAACCCGGGCCAAGTAATTGAAACAAAAACGAGAAAAAAAGATAGGACGATGAGACAAATAACACGAGATATAATAGCGCTAAAGACTTGTTTTAGCTCATAAAAAGAAGCCGTGAGCGCGTCGCAGATCGCTGGGCAGCTGAACTTCTACGCTGTAGGCAGATAAAACGTGAGAGATCGATGATGCTAAGCATTATTTTGCGTTCACGACAGCTAAAAAGCAGAGTCCGTAGTTAACATTACTGTAAATAACTCAAATATTAACTTAGTACTATCTGTCATAAAATAAAAGCACTGATTTCGCCATCTGCAGCGATTCGCTGGAACTTAAGAGCTTCCGGGCCCAACCAAAAAGTGTTGTGTGCAAGCATGATGTGGCCCTTGCATGATGTCGCTGTTGTTGATGTCAAGGGCCGCACGTTAAAGAACCCCAGTTGGTCAAAATTAATCCGGAGCCCTCCACTACGGCGTGCCTCATAATCAGAACTGGTTTTGGCACGTAAAACCCCAGAAAGAAGAAAATGTGAAGGGCCGACCGTCACGGCGGCACGGACATTTTGTTATGACGGGTTGTGCAAAAAAGGATTGCCGTAGTCAAATGTGAAAATGTATACACAAATAAAACTGCAAATATAAATGGCTATATTTGGCAACGAATTTTTTTTTTTCACTTTTTGTGTTTGGCTGCAATTGGGCTACAACTTCTGTAGCTTTTGGCTACGCCGCCTCGTCGGACCTGGCAACACTGTTTTTAACACGCGTTATACCAGAGCCCTGCAACACCACCGGCAAGACAGCTCGTGCCTCTTGTGGGTTAGACATGTACGGTGATTGAAAGAGCATTCATCGGAGTTATACCACTTGTTTCACAGCGGCAGGAAAAAAGTTTTTTTTTAGGACAGTGAACATAGCTCAACCATTTTGTGATATTGGGACAAAAGCCCACTGCCACCAATGTAGCTGGTTGATAGCTATAGCCTACGCTAACGACGCCTGCTCGCGTCCCATGATCAATAAATTCGAATTTTGCGGTTCATGTCCTTTCCATAGGTCCATATGTAGGCGCTGTTATAATTGGACGACACCCCTCAAGATACAAAGTATAGGAAATTATCAGAAGTGAAACAATGACAAACGTTTTCGAAGCAATTAATGCAGAAACAAAATGGGTCGTAAGCTTCGTTCTCGGTTTCACGGCAGAAGCCTGACAGGCTGCAGTGATTTTACTTGTTTTTAACAGCGAAGCTATTTAAGCCAACCGTAATTTGGGGTGCGTGTACACCCCAGGTGCGTGCCAAGAAACCGCCGCGCCGTAGCCATGGCAACCTGGAGGAGGAGGAGGAGACCGCGTGCGCATCCTCGCCAGCTCCCTGCCTCCCCGATCCCGGCCTCTCTCCTCTCCGTGGCGCGCTGAGCTAGGAGAAGAAAAAAAATTACACCATTTTCCCGTAGGGGAACCCTGAGTAGTATGCGAAGCAGCCATGGGGTCGACTCAAGTTCCCATTAGCTTTCAGTTCGTCGTTTCCGTTAGGTTGAGGTACGTAGCTACCATTATATTTACCGTTTGGTTTCCACGGTAACTACCAAACGTTTCACTTACCGGAACTACGAAATGGGAAATTGCGTGCAATGCTTCGCATTATCGCGCACGGAGCCGCGGGTGTTGCCATTCGTTGCGCAATCCGGAGAGGAGAGGAGCGTCGGAGAGGAGGAATGCCGAGAGGAGAGGAGATCAGACAAGGAGAGGAGGATGATGCGCATGCGCAGTGCGGGTGTGGACGCCGCACGGCGGATGGATGGAGGGAGGGAGAGAGTGACATAGCCCTGACCATAAGCTGCTTTGCATCTAAAAAATGTCGCAGTTTCGCCCGAAAGGCTATACATCGATTGCGATAGCAAATTAGTAGAGAGCTATTCGGAGTAGGGATAGTAGTTTTATTGGCTGCATAAACTTGGACACATTGGCTTACTAACTGGATTATCAATCGTGGTGTCAGCGCGCCCAAGCAAACATGAATAGATCACACTGAATAACCGCAGGCAACGACTATCAAAACGCTGACAGCAAGCGTAGATTCGCGCGGTCTATCGCTTCAACGGAAACTGAGCGGCGAATGCATAGCGCATACAAAGGTCAGAGCCGTGTGGAGATAAGAGACCGCCGGGCAAAGGGCAGCGGAGAAGTTGTTGGCAGAGGAGAAGCTGCCCCCCCTCCCCCCCCTTCCCGCGACGCCCCCACGGCCTTTCCCCATACCCCCACGGCCTTTCGCGCGACGGTCGCGTTTGCTTTCCGCCGCGCGTTCGCTCTCCGTGATAGCGCGCGGGGAGTTCGCCCTCCGTGATAGCACGCGTCCCCCGCGCGCTTTCGCTCGCGCATACGGCGCGCGGCAACGATTTTATCGCCCTTGGAATCTATACGGAACCTCACGGCGACGGCGACGTCGACGGCAAAAATCCGGTTGAAGTGTCCATATAATTGCTATCGTAATAAAAGGCTAAAGCTTGCACTAGGCCGCGCATAGGTCAAGGCACAGCGAAGCTGGCCGATTGATATCAAACGGCTAGTCTCCAACGCGTTCGGTCGGTAGCTCAGTTAGCTAAGGCGTTGCGCTGCTGAGCACGAGATCGCGGGATCGAATCCCGGCCATGGCTGCCGCATTTCGATGGAGGCGAAATGCAAAAACGCCCGTGTGCTTGCGTTGTAGTGCACGTTAAAGAACCCCAGGTGGTCAAAAGTAATCTGGAGACCTCCACTACGGCGTGCCTCATAATCAGAACTGGTTTTGGCACGTAAAATCCCAGAAAGAAGAAGACAACGCGTTCGGTGTCGGCAAGAGGCCACGTTCTTGGTACTGTGGCAACCTTGGTTAGCCTGCCTGCGTTTGTGGCACGCCAGGAACGCTCTCGCTCGTAGGCGCCAATGCGTCCAGCGCTAGTCACGCGAATTGTCGCCAACGCGTTCGGCGTCGTCAAGCGACAGTGTTCTTGGCACTGTACCAAACTTGGTTAGCCTGCCTGCGTTTGTGGCATGCCAGAAGCGCTGTCGCTCGTAGGCGCCGACGCGTCCAGCGCTAGTCACGCGAAATGTCGCGAAAGCGAAGGTACCTCCGAAAATGATCGCTCAAGAATATCTTCCACATGCGTCGTTAAGTTAAACCTAGTTAATACCTAGCAGTAGCAGCCAGTAAGTTTCGCTGTGCCTAAGCTTTGCGCGACCGAGTGCAAACTTTGTTGCCATTTAGTGTTTTTCGTCAGTCGGGGGGGGGGGGGGGTGTCACGCAGTCTTATCTTTTACGCAACAACTGTGATTTTTTTCTTTCTTTACCACGGCCTCTATTACGCTTGTCTACAGCACAGAAGTGTTTCAGCAGGTTTTCTTTTTTAGACAACAATTCATTTTGCGTTTTTACAGCGTAAGCTGCTATGGGCACATTCCAATAGCCGTTCCGGTTCGCGATATCACCGCCGCCGCCGCCGCCGCCATTGCACGACGCGAGCCTCCGCCAGTTTAGGTGGCGCCATCTAGTTAAGGTGCCTGCAAACGCAGCGTGTGCAGGCGGATACGACGAGATTCGATTCAGACGAGGCGCGCAATCAGCGCGATTACGATGTTAGATGTGCGCCACGTATTCTGCATGCCTCTTCCAGCGGCCGCGCCTCTTCGGTACACGTTATGGCGTCTCCTCGCAAGGTACGAACCGCTGCTGAAGAAGCGAATTGTAGAGCTACGTGCGCGGCTGCAAACAGGCCTCATCGGGCTCAGCAGACTGCTGTGCAGAGAGCATTACAAGCCACAGCTCGCCGTCGACGCCGGGCGGACAGTTCAGATCATTCTCGTCAAAACGAGGCGAAGAGACTTTGTCGCGAAGACCTTGGTGTGCGTGGTGCCGAAATTGGAGCTACTCTTGAGCCGCTCCACCAGCTTACGCTGTGACTGTGCTTCGTGTGCCGCGCAGGCCTGTGACTTTTTTCTTTGTCTGTCTGAGCTACAATAATCCATACGACATCCGGTCCTTCAGTCTGGGCTGACATCAGGATAGCTGATAGATTGGTGAGGCTCCGTACAATATACTTTAAAAGGAGTCTGGGCTGTAATCCTATTTGCTGATAGATCAGTGAGGCACCGTACAGTAGTCTGGGCACTAACAGTCATTGGGACAGGGGAAGAGGAGACGTTGTTTCTATATCGTTTAATTTGTAATTATTTATTTTTATCTGTCATGTATCAGTAGAGAAAATTCTATTTACTAACGTCTTGTTCATCTGGTGTGCCTCGCTGCCTGTCTGCGTTTGATCATCGCTGCCGATCGCCACACGAGAAACTTCACGTTCCAGCAAAGAACTCAGAAGAAGAAGAATGAACCAACGAAACTTTACTTGCCTCCTTGAGTTTCTGTCGTAACCTAGACTGCCACTGAGGCTCTGCATGTTCGCTCCGGTTGCAAAATGGCGCCAGCTGCGCCGCTGCGTTGCTCCATTGCTATGACTGTGGTTTTAGTTGACAAAAAATGCTTACGCATTTAGAAGAAAAAAATGCCGCAGTTTCGCCCGAAAGGCGAAGCATCGATTGCAATAGCAAATTAGTAGAGAGCTATTCAGAGTAGGGATAGTAGTTTTATCGCCTGCATAAACTTGGACACATTGGCTTACTAACTGAATTAACAATCGTGGTGTCAGCGCGCCCAAGCAAACATGAATAGATCACACTGAATGACCGCAGGCAACGACTATCAAAACGCTGGCAGCAAGCGCAGATTCGCGCGGTCTATCGCTTCAACGGAAACTGAGCGGCGAATGCACAGCGCATACAAAGGTCAGAGCCGTGTGGAGATAAGAGACGGCGCGGGCGACCGGCACCGCCGGGCAAAGGGCAGCGGAGAAGTTGTTGGCAGAGGAGAAGCTGCCCCCTCCCTCTCCTTCCCGCGCTGCCTCCCCACTTGCTTTCGCGTGGGAGATTGAGTGGCAAGATACACCGTGGGTGCCGGAGCACAGCGCCGCCCCGCCTCCCTCCCTCCCATACCCCCACGGCCTTTCGCGCGACGGTCACCTTTGCTTTCCGCCGCGCGTTCGCTCTCCGTGATAGCGCGCGGGGGAGTTCGCCCTCCGTGATAGCACGCGTCCCCCGCGTGCTTTCGCTCACGCATATGGCGCGCGGCAACGATTTTATCGCCCTTGGAATCTATACGGAATCTCACGGCGATGACGACGGTGACGGCGACGCCGACGGCAGAAATCCGGTTGAAGTGTCCATATAATTGCTATCACAATAAAAGAAGCATATGTGCCGTAATTCTGTGACTATGCTATGGGAGAACACTGCAAAGGAATTTCAGTTGCGGAGGCTATACAGGGCAATTGACGAGAAGGTTGATGTTCGCAGCGAAGCTCGCCTCCTGAAATGGTAGGTTCGCAACGCTTCACATATTTCCATCTCTGCTATTACTGAACACATTTTTAAAATTATTGCGATGGAACGTTTTCTAGAGGGCCCGTACCCACTTCCACCGTATAATCGAAATTTACTATGTGCCCTGGTGTGGGGCGCTTCAAGTTCCTCTCCGCTCAGAATTCACGCGCAGTGGTGGCTGCCTGAACTGCGGTAATTTGGCTTTTTTTACCAAGCGCGTCCCCCCATGCCACACTGTGAGCTGCAAAGAAACCTAGTTGGCCCACTGTCACGCTCCGCTAAATTGGCTGCGTAGCGGAACGTGGGCTGCGTTTTACATTTCACTTCCGGTACGCGCGCTGTATGCTCGCGCCTTAGAGTTTCCGTTGAGCGGATGTGTGCAAATTGTTACCATACACCGGTCTGAGCGAAGCAAACCGCAAACGCTCTGTTAAAGGTTTTTCGCATATCGCTTAGATTACGACGGTGGCTTAAATGCGCTAACATACGAGTTGCATAATAAGATGGACAACTTGGCTATTTGTTTCTGCACATGATTGTAAATGGCGCACACGCGCGACAATAAGAAATACAGATGCACAAGTGCACATCTGTGTGCCTAGCCCCTCTAATCGTTTCGTGGTTTTGTGCAGTTTGCGGTTACACTCGAGGCATGGTCTCGCCAACATGTACCCGCCGTGGTTGCTCAGTGGCTATGGTGTTGGGCTGCTGATCACGAGGTCGCGGGATCGAATCCCGGCCACGGCGGCCGCATTTCGATGAGGGCGAAATGCGAAAACACCCGTGTACTTAGATTTAGGTGCACGTTAAAGAACCCCAGGTGGTCCAAATTTCCGGAGTCCCCCACTACGGCGTGCCTCATAATCAGATTGTGGTTTTGGCACGTAAAACCCCACAATTTAATTTTTTTCGCCAACCTGCGTCAGCGACGTCATTTTTTTGTGCTGCATTGGTCGCTTTTAACGTCAGTGCGTTCGCATTAGGTGCTATTCTCAACACTGTCAAATTTCGCCATGGGGCATATTCTCTAATGGCGAAATTTCAAGCCAATCAGAGAGACTAAGTGGTATGCTATGACGCCTCTTACTGGTTCAAGATGCCGCCATTACCGAATTTCACAATACGGCTGAATTTGACAACGTCCAGAATAGCACCCATGGTTTCTTGCGTCGGTTTCGTCATTGGTCTGGTGTATCGTTACTTCACTGGTGCATTCCTATGGTGCAATACCGTAAGCGAGATACGCACATTCGGTCGGTGTAACAGCGGAAGAAAGGAAACAATGGGGCATTTTCGCCACACCTGACAAGTGCAATCTGCTTCATCCCAGCTCTTTTAGTGACTACGACGATGGTGATGGTGTGATCGTGCACCTTGAAACGGGATCGTGGCAAGTAGCAGGAAGCTTGTTCATTTTCGAATTCTGCTTTTTTTCGCAGGGCAAGATGGCGACCACTCGCTTCCTCTCAGGCTTCTGCAGTACACTGGACTGGAGACCGCTCGAGTTCGTCGATCACATGCCGGACATCCGCATTTGCAACCTATGTGGCGTCATTGCACGTACGGCCATGCTGCTCCCCTGTTCGCACGTGCTTTGCAAGGTCTGCTACGGCCAGGTTAAGGAGAAGAATCAGTCCTGCCCGGTGGACAGAAAGAAAATAATCGAGGAGCAGGTACAGACACTGGAGCTGAAGGAGGACCAGCTGGATGACCGCCGTGTCCTTTGCCTGAATTCAAGACGGGGCTGCAGTTTCATGGGCAATATCGCTGATTTCAAGGTAGTTGCCGCGATATCAACTATGATAACTTAGCCGCCTCTAAGTTATCACCGTGGTTGCATTAGTGCAACTGGGCGGTCAGTGGCCGGCCTGCAAGCGTACAGGGACAGGCGCTTTGATGTGAGCTATTTGTGCTGATGTTCTGTTGACGGAAGGTGCTGTTTTCAGTGAATCAGTCTTGTATGTCTCACTTTCGCACGAAAGCCACAGGACCTAGCTACTATGTCTGGCTATGTGAGTGCGAAAGATTGGGTCCGTAGGAAGGGCGTAGGGAGTGCGAAAGATTAAGGGACAGGGTACACATGCTCAGCTGCACAAGCTAACGTGAAGTGTTTTGTTTTATTTAGGTGTATTCGATATGCATCACGTTCAAATAATTTTACAGATGAGTAACTAAGCATTACTGCTGCATCACTTATGCGATGTCACAGCTTAATATAATGGTGCGCTGCTGTTAAAAAAGCATTGCTCTGCATTGAATATCACATTACCTACGCGCGATCTGTTTTACTGCTTGTAAACGTCCAAATTTTTCTATAACTGTCAAACTGTGTTTATTTAAATCAACTAAGTTATTCGAGGGCAAGGCGCCTCATCAGGGTGACAAGGTTGCTTAAAACAAGCTAATAAATAACCGGGACTTATACCATTTACAGTGCAGATACATTTGCACGCTAAATATGCGCAGAAACACACACACAACAAAAGAAAAGAAATTGAGAGATCGCAAGTGTAAAAATTCTCGATCGCGGACTCCGCTATATAACCACGAACTTCGTAAAAGAATTCGGTCTGTTTAACAGCTGCCGCGAATATGCCACTGTAGAGCAGAAACACGCGACGCGAAGACACACACACCCGTACACTCGCCCCAAGCGGCTCCCACGCAAAAGGGTGCTTCGCGAACTTGGGGGCGCAAACAGTACCACAACCTTGCTGTTCGAGAACGCAGTTTACTCTCCCTTTTAGATAGCGTGCAGCACACAGGGTCGTAAACGCAACCTCAAGGTGGAGCGAGATGCCTGCGGTCCGCGAAGGGGTCGGACCGGGGGTGGCGTCGAGGCTGCAGGCGCGCAGACCGCCCCTTGCGGGACTGTCTCCGCAATTTCTTTTATACCCCTGTCACACGAGCAGTCGAAACTGTTTTGAGCGAGAAGACTTCTCCCGAAAAAGAGTTTCGCCCGCAGACACACGACAGGAGGCGATCTCTTTTTCAGAAGCGGTCTTTTCTGGAAGCGGAGTTCGTCGACCTCCTTTACGGCGAAAATAAGTAGCCTCGAAACCAGTGGGTGCCAGCAATTATTATATATTACAGAAACTAAGCGAATGCGCATTTTATGTCGCCTTTGCTCATAATAAAAAAATATTTTATGTCTCGCAGAAGGTGTAATAAACCCAGCAACGCTATAAAAAGAGACCCGATGTTGCCAGACAAGCACGTGCACTTCGCTAGTTCTGCAAATGGTCTTTAAACTACTGCAATAAATCTTTACATTAATGTTTCTTAATCTGGCGTTGTTAAACTTATTGAGAAAACGTGTAATACAATAAGTTTTCACTTTATATTTGGGGATTCATCAGTTGATGTTCGCCGATTTTGTTTCGAACGCTAGCGCCGTGCTTTCGGTAGTGCGTCAGAAGGAAACACTAAAATGAGATCGTCGGTGCCATGTGTCTGCTGCATAACACCTCTTCATTAAAACGTATACTAACTTGGTAAAAGACCACATGCGTAAAAGAGTTTTTGCGTTCTCGTGTGACAGAGGTATTCATCATCATCATCAGCCTATATTTATGTCCGCTGCAGGACGAAGGCCTCTCCCTGTGATCTCCAATTACACCTGTCTTGCGCTAGCTGATTCCAATTTGCGCCTGCAAATTTCTTAACTTCATCACCCCACCTAGTTTTTCTGCCGTCCTCGACTGCGCATCCCTTCTCTTGGTATCTATTCTGCAACTCTAATGGTGCACCGGTTATTCATCCATTACATGCTGCCCAGCTCCATTTTTCCGCTTAATGTCAACTAGAATATCGGCTAACCCCGTTTGCTCTCTGATCCACACCGCTCTCTTCCAGTCTCTTAACATTAGGCCTAACATTTTTCGTTCCATCGCTCTTTGTGTGGTCGTTAACTTGTTCTCGAGCGTCTTTGTTAACCTCCAAGTTTCTGCCCCATTTCTTAGCACCGGTAGAATGCAATGATTGTACACTTTTCTTTTCAACGACAGTGGTAAGCTCCCAGTCAGGATTTGGCACTGCCTGCCGTATGCATTCCAACCCAATTTTATTCTGTAAATTTCTTTCTCATGATCAGGGTCCCCTGTGAGTGGATAGATAGATAGATAGACAGACAGATAGATAGGTAGATAGATATATATATATATATATATATATATATATATATATATATATATATATATATATATATATATAGATAGATAGATAGATAGATAGATAGATAGATAGATAAACTTAATTAGTTTTGTCTTGCCCTGATGCGGCATTGCTAATAGTCGGGGCCCCTAGTCCAGGGCTCCGCTGGCTCTTGCCATCTTCTCCGCTCTCGGGATCAGCTTGAGCCGGTCGTCGAGGGCCGAGCTGGACAGCAGTGCCTCCCATTGCTCCCTTGTGGTGTTCGTGTCGTGGTGTTCTATGTTGTGTAGCGTGCACTCCCACGTAAAGTTGTAAAGGGTTGGTGTGGCCCCACACCACCCCACGTCCCTGTAGGCTGTGGGGTGCATGTGATGTAATATGTGTAGGTTCGTGTAAGTGCCTGTCTGGAGCCTACGCCAGGCAGCGGCATCCTCCGTCTTTAGTATTCGATGGGGTGTGGGATATCGAAAGCGACTCCCTCTGTGGTAGTTCAAGATTGCTGAGTACTCGGGGTCAACTGGGTCAGGGTGATCTGCAGTCGGCGTGATGAGTGCTCGGTTATGTGCAAATTCTCGAGCTGCTCTGTCGGCATACAGGTTACCCGTGATGGTAGCGTGGCCCGGTATCCCAATGATGGTTTAGGTGGTGTTGTCGTCAGTGTCCTCCTTGGGTATTTGGGCTAGGACTTGTGCCGCAGGTCTTGCATTTCTTCCCTGTATGAAGTTGCGGCAGGCCTGCTGGGAATCCGTGAGGATCGTCAGTAGTTTGTGTTGCGTGTTGGCCTTCGCGGATGGCTAACGCAATGGCCAGCTCTTCGGCTTCCGTGATAGTGCAGGGGAGGGTCGATGCACTCGAGGTGACGAGGCCTCGGCGGTCGCAGACCACTCCCACTGCGCCCTTATTCTTCGTTCCGTACATAGCGGCCTCCGTAAAATGGGCTGTCGTATGGAACCTGAATGTTTTCTCTATGTACTGGGCCCTCGCTTTCCTCCTTTCGGAGTGCAGGTTAGGGTCCATGTTGCGTGGTATTGGGGCAATGTGATACCTGTCCTGGATGTGACGAGGTATCGTGCAGGTTTCTTGGGTTCGTATTGTTGTGGCTTTGAAGCCCAAAGTTTGTAGGACCTGCCGGCCCGTGTGAGTCCGCGCAAATCTCTGTTGTTATGAGACGTGAAGGGCTTCTGTGAGCTCGCTGAGGGTGTTGTGTAACCCCAGCGCCAATAATTTCTCAGTCGATGTACTCAGCGGCAGGGGAAGAGCGGTATTGAAAGCCACCCTCAAGAGCGTGTCGGCCTGTTTCGTCTCAGATTGTGTGAGATGGTATAGGGCAGGTTGTGTGTGATTTTGCTCACCACCAGGCTTTTGACCAGTTGGAGGGTGTCCCCATCCTTCATGCTTCTATTCTTGGATGTTACACGGGATATCATGCGTGATATCGCCTTGACACTGGTTTTCAGGAGCGTAAGGGTGTTTGCAGCACGCTGGTTAGACTGCAGCCACATGCCAGCACCCTGATCAATGACTTCTCTGGTAAGAGGCCCCCGTTGAGGTGTACCTCGAGTTTTCGTGTTGGGTCTGTGGGGACTGTGTGGTTACCCCGGCCTCGCCAGACTCGTATGAGTTCAAATTTCTCGGGCGATCATTGTAGTCCCCGTTGGCTGACGTATTCTTGGATGAGGTCAGCTGCAGTTGGCAGCCGTTCTTCCTTTTCAATAAGGGACCCTCTTGTGGTCCAGAGTGTTATGACATCTGCGTAGAAGGCGCGGTGGAGGCCTTCTACGTCTTGCAGTTTTCTTGCGAGGCCAATCATGGCGACATTCAAGAGCGTTGGTGAGATGACTGCTCCTTGTGATGTGCCCCTGTTGAGAGGGTTGTATACTGCAGTCTGGATCTCCCCAATCTTCAGCTCTGCTGTGCGGTGGCTTAGGAAGCTCTGAACGTACTTGTACGTTCGCTCGCCGCAGTTGGTGTTGGCGAGCCCTTCTAGGATTCCTTAGTGACTGACGTTGTCGAAAGCTCCTTTGATGTCGATTGCTAGGAGGGCATGTTCGCCGCTGCGGCAAACATTGCTGAGGATTTCTTCCTTGATCTGGAGTAAAACGTCTTGTGTGGACAAGCCTGCGCGGAAACCAAACATGGTGTCTGGCAGGTGCTTGTTGTCTTCTAAGTGTCTCTGTAGTCTCTTGTGTATGATTTTTTTGTACACCTTGCCGAGGCATGATGTGAGCGAGGTGGGTCTAAGATTTTCAATTGCCAATTTATTGCCCGGTTTGGGGATCATGATCGCCGACACCGTACCTTGTTCCCAGTGTTGGTTGAGAAAGGCCATGAGCGTGGACATGGTCTTGTCGCTAAGATTTCTGATCATGGTGTTCGTGATGCGGTCCGTGCCCGCCTCTGTGATACGGGTGGTGGCTGCGATGGCAGCTCTCACATCGTTTTCTGTGATAGGTTCGTCCAAAGATGGATTGGGTTGTCCCATGTATGGTCTTTAGCAGTGAAGAAGTTTGGGCGTGTTGGTAGGTCATCGTAATTTCCACTGGGATTCATAGTGCTAAAACAACACAAGGACGAGGAAGAACACGGGACGAGCGCTAACTTTCAACAATTGCTTTATTGCTGCTTATAAGCATATATATATATATTCCCTGGGAAAGGCACTGCAAAATACGCTCTGAAGGAAAGAAGAAAAGGAAAAACAGTCATGTGGCTACTATGCCAAAAAGTTAAAGCTCTTCGATAAAAGAATAGACGGCGTGCTAACAAAATCATCACCTCCTCTAGTTATCTCTGCTGCTTCGACAATTTCCCTCGTCACCTTATTTCTGTGGCGATACACAACAACAGTTTATTTTAAGAGAGGGTAGCACGGTTCCTTCGCGTCACATTTTCTACAGTGGGCAGCCAGGTGCCCGTCTATTGCGGTACTCTCTCCTTTGTTATTATGCTCCGCCAGACGCACGTTTAAACATCTGCCCGTCTGGCCCACGTAGTACTTCCCATACGAAAGTGGAATCTTATGCACTACGTTCCGAGTGCATGTGACAAACGGTCCCTTATGTGCAGTAGCGCAAACTGGCTTCCGCTTCCTCGTAGGACAGCTCAGCCCACTCAAACTCAAAAGTTTGTTAGGTGCAGTAAAGTTTGTTAGGTGCAGAGTTAGGTGCAGTCAAAACAACGTTTACACCCGACCGTTGCCCTACCTTTTTTAGGTTGTGGGAGACCTTATGAAAGTAGGGAATTACGGGTACGTTTTGTTTGTCCCTTTTTACTGCACGTAACACTGCACAAACTTTTGAGTTTGAGTGGGTCGTGGGTTCCAAAGGTCGTGGGTTCGAGCACTTTAAATAACTTTATATCAATTATTTGCGCCTTAATTGACTTCGCCTTAACGCCAAAGCTGGTGGGTTCAACTCCCACATCACCTCAAAGGTTCGACTCCCACCGAAGGTCGTGGGTTCGAGTGTCTGAATTGACTCTTATCTGAATCAACACGATGACGACGGTGGCCCGCGCACCATCAGAATTGTTGCGTGAGTGTTTGCATATAGGTAAGACATGATGCCAGGTTGGTGTAGTAACTGAATTACTACACCGAGTCGTCATCGTGTACGATTTCGTTTCGAAGACACGATTTTCACTAAAGTATGTTGAAGGTCGACTGAACGATGAGACATATAAGGCTGTCGCCTTAATATGTATAACATACCATGGCCCACATGCCCAAAACATCCGCACACCGAAACAACAGAAGTTTACACATAACAGTGACAAGAAGCTCTTGCAGCGAAGCTCTGTGACTAGAAGAACCAATGACGCCACATGGCAGTTTTCATGGTTTTCTGAAAAATAAACAAGGTCACTCACAGATCCTATACGTATTTAAAGGAAATATGAGATATATTAGGGCAATAAAGAGGCAATAAAATTGGAGGACGCTTAAGCTTCGCCTTTAAGAGTAGAACGCGATAGCGTTATGAGGACCCGGTCGCATCGCATCGCTCGCATACTGCAAGTAGGCTTCATTCACTGGAACTCTGAACGTGGGAAAGCCAGCTTACAAAGACCAAGCTTACACCGATCCCTTTAAAGTCGGCTTCACTTTTACACTGAAAGGCATTGCTGGAAAGACGTTTTTCCAGGAGCAGTATAAGTGGTCTTATAATACAATGTGAAGGCCCTAGCACCTTTTTTTATTATTTTAATGATTGTTTGCTATTGCCCCGACGCGCGCAGTAGGAGGTATGTTAGGGCAATAAAGCGGCAAAATATGAATTGTATGTGTCCATTAGGGATTAGGTAAAGGTTACCAGACCCTCATTTTTGTCCCTTTTAAAGGCGTTGTATAAACGGCGTCAAAAAATTTTCCGCTTCCCTGAGAGGACCAAGAACTATTTAAATTGTATAATTTGCGAAAGTTTGGGACAAGCTTGAGGTGTGCCGTTTAATTATGTACTTTGAAAATTATTACTGCCTACACGCCTTCACCTGATTTTCGTGCGATGCAAAAGGCATTTAGTTAGTTTTCGTCGGTCTCCTCGGTGAGCTATGTGAGGCAAAGTATCTTTATTTCGCTGAAGTAGGAAGCATGCAGCGATTGGCAAATTATAAATGCTTAATATGTACGGGGTCTTTAAAGCATCTGTAGAAATTTGCTTCAAGCGTATCAGAGTGTCACACTCGCGTTCAAAATTGAAAGTGGTGTCTTGTGGAGCCTGGTTTTGGAGTCTGGAAAACATTGCAAGTTTGCTGAAATAGTGTAAACTTTAAGTGTAATGTGTGGCGGAACTTTCACGCTCCTGGTTTATATAGATGCGTTGGAAATATTGCCGCACCCTCAATTTTCTTCCTATGTTCATGTGTCATGCGAAGTTCTCAGTAAACTGTTGGCTTTTATAGTGTGCTAAGGAAAATTGCCCACGCGCCTTGCTTATATTTGTGGAAAATAAGAACGGTTACGTGTAATGCGTAGGTAAAGTTCCAAGTGCGCGGGTAATTAGCGTCCTTGCAATAAATTACATATGCAAGTGTTCCAGAGCAGTATGTGTGTTTTATGAGCTGCGCAAAATATAGCCTGCTGTGTTTGCATGGCTACAACAGCCTCCAAGGCCAATTTCCGCGAAAGGAAAGGGAATGCTTTCAAAATGCCTGTACGAAGTTAAATACGGTTGCATCAAATGCAGCTTTTTCGAAAATTTGTGCAGTAAGTGCTAGAACGTGTCATGCGGGCGCTATCAGCTACGCTTTTAAATGGCAAGTGTGATGTGTGATAATAAAGTTCGACTTTATGGCTTAATGACAAGCGTTGCGTATAGGGAATTAAACCTCGTTTCTTTGGTCGTGCGTTATATTGTGTTCACCTGGTGTCCTCAGTTAACTGAACAAGGCACTTTTTTTAATGTTTGTTGACAGTATGGGCCAAGCAATAGGTAATGTGTAGACAAAATTCATAGTGGGTGTACTATTTGGGTCTCAGCAACCAATTATATATGCAAGTGCTATGGAACGTTATGAGTGTTTTAAGAGCTGCGAAAAATTGAGACCACTGCCCCGGCATAACTACAACTGCCATCGCGGTCAAATTTATCGAGTATGGGGGGAACACTACGGCAACTTTGTGTGCTCAGCAAAATGCGTGTTGGTAAACTGGGCCTGTTTAACCTATGGGCTAAGAAGGCTGCAGCCGCGGGCCCCCGACTGACAACTTGCTCCATGGTAAAAGTTTTCTTGATGGCACCCTTAAAATATTTTAAAAGACCCCTCCTCAGGGCCGCGTCAGAAATTCTGGCTATACAATAGAAGTCGTAAAGCACCGTAAAATAATTCCTAAAGAGGGTTTAGTAGTAGCCGAAATAAAAGAAAATAATGTGGGATTTAATGTGTGGAGATTAATTAGAAGAATGGGTGGACGATTAATTAGCTCGCATTTATTTATTTTGTGCTAGGCCTGCACACAAGGCTTTTGCAGGGTACATATACACTTTGATAACGATTCTTCACTTTCAGACGCAATACAGAAGCACCACCAAACTTTGAACAGAAGACACTGGGAAGCAACGTAATAATGTTCAACTTTGCTGCGGCTGATATAGCCTCCTTTAGGAACTTCGCTGTATAAGCTTCCTCGAAGCTAGCACCCCTTATGTGTCCTTAGACTTCCAACTGAAGGTTTGAAGACGCACGTATCAACCTTTTTCTTGAACAGAATTTATATTTTGTAACATAAAATTGCTAAACGATTCCAAATTCAAGCACTTTGCGAAAAATTCAGGAAGTTGGCAGGCAAGGATAAGGGTAAATGTGTGTCTGCGCTCGTGCGTGTGTGTGCCTATGTGTGTGTGTGTGCATGTGCGTGTGTGCCTACGTGCACCTACAACTATGTGAAGTATGCATCAACTATACCTTGAGCAAGTGTCTCAAGCTACCAAAGAAAGTACAGTAAGGGTTTGCGGTGAGAGCTTCGCCACAGCTACAGGCACCGGATGGCGTATTATGATTTTGTAGCGCTTCTTTGTTGCTATTGTAATTTGTGCTTTCGTTTTCTTCTCCCTCACGTACGAAGCTGAACACGGAGGTATACTACCACTCTGGTCGCAATCTTACATAAGGGCAAAACAATTCTGGCTAAGGAATTGCGTATTATGAGCGCAACTTAGGCAGCCGCGTCCATAATTTTCTCCACAATAAAGGTAGCCGAAAATGATTTTTCTATTTTATTGCGTCTTGTACATTGTTGAGCATTTTAGTTTATTGTCCTCTTGTTGTAGCACACGCTAACACCTCGTATTGAAACTACAGCAGAATTTTACGTATTTACGTAAAGCAGAATTTTACGTAGCAAGTGCCTCGTCTTGCTAGAATATTGTGTGTAGTTGTATCCCTTAGTAACGCTTCTCCAATGCAAACCGAGCGCTTTTAAACCAGAAATGAAAACTCGTTAATCCAGGAAAGACGCAAATATGCAAAACCGGTGCAGACGCCACCCTGTAATTTCCGAAGCCATAAGTCATGCGTCATGGGCCCAGACAGCATCTGCACAAGTATTTTTTTTTTACTGATACGAATTGGTTGCAATTTATTCTGAAATGAAAGGTTTGAGGAATGTTTGTCTAGTCGGGATTATACATGGTCAAAAGTAAAACTAACGCTGACCACAAACATTTCGACTCCCTACCCATACGATGTTCATTGAGAATAAGGGTCTTGTTACCTTTGACTATCTATCACTGTGAAAGAACCACTGACTAACCTTAATAAGCTTCGGGAACGGCTCCTTCGCCAACACAATCGAGAAATGAGAAGGCGCCTTGATCTCTGACTTCCCACTAATGTAATGCGGTGTCAGGCTTGCAGGTTCAAGTTAAAGAATATGTTATCCGTATTTTTATTCACTACACTGCTAATCAACCTTGTTCCGCTAGATTGAAAACATAGATTTTCATGAACACTTTACGAGGCGGCACCGCTCTTGCTTGTTTCTTTCAGAAGTAAGATGTAGGGCTGTTTCTTTGGCACAGAGCAATGTTATCTGGGTTTTGTGGGCGGCGCTTGTGTAACATTATGCGGATGTATTGGCATGAGTAGTTACTTAATTTGATAAAATTAGAAATGTTGCCAACCATTTCTGTCCGCAAACAATAAATTGATGAGTGATGAAAGAATATGATTAAAAGAGGCGATATTAAAAAGCTTCTGGCAATAAAGCGCATAAATTGTCAACATTTGAAAAAAAACATCAATGTGCGGCATTCTGTAGTTGCTCTAATGAAATCCATGTCAATCCAATAATTCTAAATAGATCTAAACACACATGAACAGGCTATGCTATTATACATATATCAATTTCTTTTAAAATGGTGCAGTTTTAAGAGCCAAAACCATAATGTAATTATGAGGTTCGACGTAAAGGGGGACTCGGGATTAATTTCGACCACCTGCGCAACTTAAACGTAGCCCCAACGCGCGGGATGAGGGATTTTTCGCATTTCGGCCCCATCCGGTGACCTCTTGCTTAGCAGCGCTCCACCAAAGCTGCTAAGCCACCACCAGGACTTCATTTAAGGAAGGTTATTGCTGTGAAGGTGATATAGCTGCAATGACTCGTAAGTCTGGCCTTTAGTCTGGGCCTACTTTTGAAAAATTGAATGAACAATACATAAATTCAAAGCATGCCTAAAGCTTTTCACGAATGCAGGAACACATCGAGAAGGACTGTGACTACCACGAGGTATCATGCCCGAAATGTGGCAGCAGTGTGCCACAGATGAGGATTCTGGAGCACTGTCTGGGTTCTTGCGTCGAAGGAACCATCTCCGTGAGTCCTAACGAGAACGGATCCGTGCTGGGAGATCTTCGAAAGATGAGGCAATCCCTCGACGAGGCAGTAGAACGCATGTCACAGAAGAAGGTCGCAGTCCAGGACAAGGTCAATGGCCTGGTCGAATGCCTGGACGGGTATGCGAGCCAGATCAAGTCTTTACAGGTAGGTGAACGTAAGAGAACTTTTGGCCATAAGTAGAAGCGAGGGCAACCGCCTTAGTTTCTGGTGAATGCAGGCAATACTTTAAAACAACGCATCGTGCATGGAAGGAACGATTTCGTTCTTTGAATATTTTGGTGGCTAATCAGATTGAGCCCTTCTATCAGCAATCTTTATCGCCCTAAAATTGAATTAAATGTATGCTTGGAAACCGCTTACGGGGCGTAGTTATGTAGTCGGTGCCACGTTGAACATGCGAAGAGTACTTTAGCATTATTGTTCGAACGCTACTTGCATGTTGTTGAGTGAGAATATTCAAGAAACTGAGTTATGATACGGCGCATGCGGTATAACCCAAAGTCCCTTGGTAGATCCCCATGACAAATCATATCATAATGGTTAATTCATATGTAAGGCTAAAGAATTCGCATTTGCTACTGCGTGAACAGTGGTCGTTTAACTCTGTTGAGATCATTCTCCGGATTGTGTTCTACTTTCGGTGTGTTTTTAAACGAGCACATTAGGTGTGCAGCACTATTTGTAATATTTAAGAACTCTGCGTTTCTTTCGTATACAAAGATGACCAGAGTATATTCATAATTTCCAGAAAGTGCCGCTGGCAGCTTCAAAACACCTTAAGAATTATCTAACTTCGTGTTTCAAGTGCCATTGTGATAAAATGCCTTTTATGGAGAGTATTGAAGAGTTTGACAAAACTTGGTTGGATCATGGTGCTAAGGAAAGCTATTTCGAAGGAACCTGTATAGGCGGCAAAACATTCTTTTTTTCACACCCTAATTGATACGTGAACGCAATAATTTTTTTCCTTTTAAGCTTCGGCCACTGTAATCCCCGGTTAGCTCTGGTATTGGGTCCACTTTTTTCAAGTGAAGCTTACATGGTCTCACAAGTGTCGGCGGTGGTTGTGTATCAAAAACCTGTCTAAAATTCGCATCGCGTTCACTTGTTATATACCAAAATTGGCATGGAAGGGTACGACTGTAAGACCAACATGACTGATATGATATGACATCAATAACATCACATGCTCGTCAGTTACGTCACGATTAACGATAATAAAATCACATATGGCGCATATCCGCATTGGCATGCGGGTATGAGCCACGGACAAGAAAGAACGAAAGAGAGAAAGAAAGAAAGGAAGAAATCAGGTGTGGCTCATACCGGGGCCACACATTTCAGCTTCGCTGGTTTACCATCTGTACGGGGTGCATGGGCCTTCGGATGGGAAGGATTAGGTGGTGCGTTCCGCCGATGAGCAGGCTGCGTTTCAGGAACGGCGCCGCCAACTCGCCGAAAAAAGGTCCGTTGTTGACATGCAGATTCTATAGCCTGAGGGCTGCCAGAGCCCAGGCGAAACGTCAGCGAAGAGCCGCGAACCCCGAGTTGCGGGAGCGTGACGTTGAGGCCAAACGTGAGCGAACAGCCGCCAACCCTGAGTTTATGGCAAACGAAGCGGAATGCCTGCGACAACATCGTTTTGCCACAAGCTTCGCTTATCCCCCTTTTCTCGACAGGGGAAGGCCTGGTTATTTCTACTGCGAAGCTGCTAAGGGCTCAGTCTTTGATGGTTGTGTCCGCGTTTACAAATATATTCTCATCGGCCCCAAGCTGTATGTGCGAGTGGAAGGGCGCGAGGAACGCGCGCTTTCACAGGGAGCGACCGCATGCCGGAGATCAAACGCGACTTCTTCCGTCGCGCGAAAGGACGTGGGTGGGGGGGGGGGACGAGAGGGAGGCAGGGGAGGCGACGTGTAGCTGCGGCACCAAATGAGTATCCTGCGACCGGGCGTTTTGTTTCGCACTTTTGTTATTTCCGCCCGAGAAGATTTAACACAAAAGGCATGCGCTGCCTGTGTTTTGTTTCATGACATTTGTTTATGGGCTGTCATTCTCCAAACTCTGAGGAGCTGTATAAACTTGGACATGTAGCAGCACCGGCAACGCGCAGAACTGTTGTCGACGGTGGCGGCGTTTTGCCCGCGTTCGCACCGAACGCGCGCGGCGTTGGTGACGTGTTCATGAAGAACGTGCCCACCTTTGCGGTACACCGTATGGCGGGGTACCGTAGCGACCATAAGATCATGCCCCCTGTGATCACTAAATAACTCCAACCACCGGATCATATATATTTGACATTGTTTAACAGTTCAAAAATTTTGTCGCAGTTTCACCCGAAAGGCGATGCTGGCAATGTTGCCGGGGCCTCTGGGGGCGGCTCAGAGGTTTTCGACGAGATCAGAATGGGACACTCGTCGAGCAGCGTCGGAAGTCTTTACCACCTCCTCGCTTCGCAACGTTTTTTATATAATTACGCATTTGGTGCCGCAGCTAAACCTAGTCTCACCTCCCTCCCTCCAGTCTCCCCACGGCCTTTCGAGCGACGGGAGAAGTCGCGTTTGCTCTCGATATATGGTGATTGTAAAGGAGGAAAGAGACGCCTAATTCGGCGGCCCTTCAGGGAGCACGGCGCAGAACGCGTCTTTGCTCTCCGCCGTGAGTTCGCTTCCCGTGAAAGCGCGCGTCCCTCGCGCCCTTTCACTCGCACATACAGCATACGGCACGGCGACGATTTCATCGCCGTTGACGTCATACGGAACCTCACGGCGACGGAGACGCCGACGCCAACAGCAGAAATCCGCTTTGAGTGTCCATATAATTGCTATCGCAATAAAAAGATTCTGCGAACGTATTATAAGGCGAAAGCCTTTAATAGCTCATACTGGCGGCGTCCGGCCGTCCGCCCGTCCGTGCCCTGGAACGGTAACAGCTGTGGCATCTCTCCCTCACACTCTCTCAGCAATCACATGATGGCACTGCGGCACGCGCGCCAACGCTCCTTCGACAGACGCCTCGTTGCAGAAGTCGAGTTAGTCGGACGGCCCCCAAGCGACCCGGTGACGATTCCACGCCAAGCGGTTCAGAGAAGCGCCCTAAGAATGTGGATTCCCCCGATATCAAACGCCACAAGAAGAATGAGCGAATGCGTATGCGGTGGTAGTCAGTCGAATTGGGACAGGCTTTCGCCGAACACACTTTGGAATTTACAAATTCTCCTTCAATTTTTCACAAAGCTTTTCGTTCGGAAGTGTCCTTCGCCATTGGCAACCCGCCTTCGCTAATTGTATGTCCAGCGTCAAGATAGCTGAAGTTTGTGCTTACGAACAATTCTAGCGCAAAATTTTAGGCACAGCTCTTAGGCGCCAGTTCCTGCAGCGACCGTCGGCAGCAGCTACGTAACCAAACGAACGAGCACAGCGAAAGATGAAAGCAAATGCGGATCGCAGCGGGGGATGAACGACGCGAGGAGGAAAGTTGAGGAGCATATGGCGAAAGGGGGAGAAGAAAAGCATAGTGTGGCGACGATGACTACGAGATGGCGCCAGAGTAGCACGCGTCGTCTGGGAGGTCTGTCGGCGGCGGCTACTGTGAACCGTGCCCACGCGCCACCCACGCGCTGGCTTTGGCGAGATTAGCGAGGCAGTCGTGCCAAAATTCGCTCCGTTTGCGACGTGCCGCTGGAGACAGATTGTCCGCGCCAGCCAATACTTCGTGAAATGAAAACACATATACAGCTGCGCTCAAATTTCACATTAGAAAGTATCGGAATCGTCAGTGATTTTTTTTGTGTGTGTGTGTGAATAAGGGCCTTGATTTTTACGACTACTACTAGCGAGGACATTCATGCATCCGAGGCAAAACAAAAAATGGAACAATTTGGACGGTGTAATCGCTGATCTATCGCGCAATGTAGAAGATTTAAAATCAGTGCAGGATGCTTTATGTGACGAAGACATTGAGATTCACGGCGTCTCGCCTGAAGAAATGGGAACCGAGGGGCTCGATTTTATTTGTCATAACCACATATAAATCCAAAAGACAACGAAGTCAAGGAATGCATCGGGGAAATTAGGTGTAGTTGAAATTGGAATGTAGAAAATAATGAAGGAAAGGGAAATGAAAGTGGACGAAAAAATAACTTGTCGCCGGCGGGAGCCGAACCCGCAACCTCCGCATTACGCGTGCATTGCACTACCGCCCACCATGGTTCTGAGTGGCGCTGGCTAACACTCCTAGGGCTAGATCTAGTAAAACATAAATACCCAAGTTAGTGGACGAATTGATGGCCGTCGCTGTAGCACAATTGGTAGTGCAATGCACGCGTAATGCGGAGGTTGCGGGTTCGGCTCCCGCCGGCGACAAGTTATTTTTTCGTCCACTTTCATTTCCCTTTCCTTCATTATTTTCTACATTCCAATTTCAACTACACCTAATTTACCCGATGCTTTCCTTGGCTTCGTTGTCTTTTGGCTTTATATGTGGCGTCTCGCCTGGTATTTCGTAGGTCCGAAGAGCCAATATTGTGATGGACAAATACGACGTTTTCTGGATTGGAAAGAATTTGTTTTTCAGAAGATGGCGCTTCCTTCGGTAAGAGGCTCCCGCTGTCGCACTGAATAAGGTCCAACCGAAAGAATCGGCGAGTTACTTATATTGTGTTTACCAATTTTCAAAACTTTCATTTATACAGGCTGATGCGGCGGTAAATAAGTACACCGTTTGCAGCTGCCACTATACAAATTTGCTTTCTCGCTTAAAAAAAGCTTTATTAGGATAACTTGAGGTGTAATTGAATAGGGAAATTCGAAATAGCCTGTAATAAAGTTGCCGCTTAGCTCGATTTATAGAATAGCTGCCGGACAATTCCAGCTACAACGCATACATTCATAATAAAAACGCAAGCTAGAACAAGAGAAAGTTTACCTGAAGTCCGAAATAATTGCGAGGTAGTGAACAGCACCGCCTGAATCATGGTTTCTACGTCATAGGTAATTTCCTCCGGCAAGCCCAAGCCATGTCGATGCCTAAGAGCTTGCAGTTAAAATAAAGCGTTGTAACGCAACAGTATATTAACAGTTTGTCAGTGGTTCACTACAATATTCTGAAGCGACAGAAATCAAAGTGAAGCAAATTGAATTGAAGGTAAATAAAAAAAAATGTGGTTGATCCCTCTTATATAGGAATCGGTATAGAACACGAAAGTGAAACGTGTCTTCACAGAAGTAGTGTAATGTTTATTGCACATTGATATATAATGTCTATTGGTGTTTTGTGGCTAAAGCGCCCTTAGGCGTTGATGTACCCACGCTGACGCCTGGTGGCACGTCTCCTCCATCACGACTACCAACGTCGATGACCATGAGCAACCGTCGTGCATATGGAAGCTGCACTACGCTGCACACGCTAGCACAACGCGAAAGACGAAGCACGTAACTGACACACTAATACAACGCGCAAGACAAAGCACGTAACTGAATCGTCACCGAGTCAAATCAGCGCGTACAGCGCGTCGTAATTGCAGCCTCCGCGATCAACTTCAGAAACATTTTCAGAGCTAATTGCGGAGGCCACGGTCCGCTGTGCTGAGTACGGTGAACGCCACTACCAACGCCACCCAACGCCACCTAGGTGGCGTTGGTAGTGCTTCTTGATGCCAGCGTCCCTTCGAATGCTGGCATCGAGGCGTCGTAGTTGCTGAGACCACCGAAGCGTTCACTGTCGGTGCGCGTTAGTGTCATAATGCAGTACTTCTCTTTTCTGCTCGTAGGCGGCGGCACCGCCCCGAGCAAGAGCGCGGGTACACGGAGGAGTGTTAGATATATAAGGCGCGTCTGTGTAGCTCTCTGCAAATGCGTTTGTGGCGCAATGGGTTAAACGCTCGGCGATCTATCGTCGCGGACCGAGAGGTCGTGGGTTCGATTTCCAAATTTTGCATGTTTGTGGAACTTTTTCTTCTGGTTTCTTTCTTTGTATTATGTTCTATGACGTATTTCCGTGACGGAAATACGTCATAGAACATTTCCGTGACGGACGTATTTCCGTGACGAACGTATTTCCGTGACGGAAATACGTCAGTGAAGTCTTGGTGGACCCCGGAATAAAACACTTTCGTGTTAAAAAAACTGTTCATTTAAGAAATGTGCTCCTCATTTTTATTCGTCACAAATACGTACCTAAAGCGAAACTTGCGAATTTTTTTTTGCAGTGGGAGGGGTGCGGGGAGAAATGCAATAAAACGAGTTCACTTTCTTGCTGACATCAGATTCACACTCAGGTAGTTGCACGCGGCAATGATTCGCGTACAAAAAGTAGTTGAAGGATCCGCGGTTTTTAATAGTCTGCTGAGCAGACTATAGTCTGCCTACAACAAATTGCATAAAATAATGTGATATTTAGGTTGCCCGTCGCTTTTTAACCCCCCCCCCCCCCCGCCCTTGCCCTACGCAGTGGGCGAACAAAACACTACATTCAACGCACCAACTTCTCTCTGAAATGCTTTAACAACATTGTCCAAAAGAACAGGAATGTTAAAAATAAACTAAAGGTGTCGAAACAAATCTATGCAAATTAAATATAAAAAAACGGTTTCCTGATAAGTGAACTTTCTTCTTACGGCTTACATATCATGTACATTTACCATGCAGCGTTTTATGCCTAAAATTGGGCTATTTCGGAACCTCCGTGGAGTTTTGTTTCTATCTGCAAGGGAAACTAGAATCTGAAAAACTGGAACGTCTTTTGAGGCAATGTTTTGAGAATCGCACTGGCAGAAATACACATGATGGCTTTTCTTGTGAGGTAAAAAGTTAAAGGACATGTGCCTGATTATTAGCAATTTTTTTAATGCACTCTCTTGCAAATCATTTTGCTCACCATTCACAGCGCTGGATTTCATGAGAATGGGTAAATGTAAGAGAAACTGTTAAAATTTACCCATTATAGACAGATTATTTATTACGGCCATCGATTTTCAAAATTGTTTAAATTGGTAAATAAAAACATGAGAGATCAAATTTTCAGCTCAGTCTCCCAGTATCACTATTCTCTTAAGCGCATTTTTCGATACGCCTAAGGTGGACAAAAGATGTGCACTATACACTGCTCTTGTGTGAACCACAACTTTGTGAGCGGGACTTTCGCAAAACACTCGTCAGCATTGTAATAATCTCACCTAAGCAGAAATTTGATGCATCACTTTTGTCGGCCTAAAATGTTTTACGAGATGCAGAAGTACGATATTTATTGCTATTGCAAAGTCATAAATTTGTAAACTTTGTGCTTAACTTTTCTGACTTACATACATTACATTGCTTAAAACGAGCGAGCTTTGAATAAAAATTTTGCTTCTCACAATGCGAAGAAATTTGTTTGACTCCCTCTAATACAAGTTATGCATAAGAGTTGGTCCAGCGGTTCTGTAATGACAAAATTTCTGGGTGTTGCTTGTGAATATTTGAATAGAAAAATCAGACGTTGTCCGGAAGTGAATCTTCCTTGTAACACTCGTGTCCTTGCCGCACTTGCATTCCTTGCCCAAAAGTAAAGTCTACCAATAGCCGCAAAACACGTGTGTGTGTGCAGCGTATCCATCCCTCATGGTAAGCCAGCTGACAATAACTAGCAGCGCAAGCATAGGTGGTATTAATTAACTAATTGTTTGTATGGTTGAAATGTAGAAATTATAATTAAATGAAAATGAACATTTAAGAAAAAAGCTGGCAGCAGGTAGGACAGGAATCCGCGTCTTCGCGTTAGGTGGCGCCATCCCGTCCACTTTCTTGCCTATTCATAAAGTTATTTCCATAATAAAGGTGTTTCCATCCACGCATGTTTACTAGAGTTAGCCCGAGGAGTGTTCGCCAGGGCCGCAACTCACGGCGCTAACCACGGATGTAGAATATCCGGCAGAAAGGTTGTTCTACATCCGCCGGCTGTGTGCGGTGGCACTAGCTTAGACACCCTGGTTTAACTCTGGTAAAGATGCATGAGAAACCAAGAAAATGGACGGGATTATGGTGCCGCGGTAGCTCAGCTGGTAAGAGCATCGCACACGTGAAGCGAAGACGTCAATTTCTATCCTAGTATCGGCCAATTGTGTTTTCTCCCATTTTCATTTTAATTTATATATGTCTACATTACAACTAAATAAACAAATAATTCCGCCTGTGTTTTTCTTGTTGGCAATGCTTGGGTTCCATGTGGTTGTGACCTACGAAAACCGGGCCTCTTGGTTCCCTTTTTTCTCGTTCGTTGTAGGACAATGTTATGGAACTTGCGCTGTTATCCTGCAAGTTGCTGAGTTGATCTACAAAATACATGTACTTTACTTGAATTTTCATTTTTCGTAGTAATATTTGTTTCACCGGAGTCCATTCGATAGATTTGAGCCTTTTCATAGCTTCCTCGAATATATTAGGTCAATAAAATGGGCTAGGGCTGAAAACAATGCCTCACAATTGATCGAAAATTTGATTTGTTGGACGGCCTTACGGACATAGCAAACAGCAACGATGTCAAAAGTACCTGGCTGTGGGGTAATTACCCGGCGATTGGCAGCATTATTTGAGACGCAACCTGATTCGCTGTTCATACTAAAGGGTCCAACCAAGTTGTTTTTTCATTGCCACTTAGAAAGCAGTATATTATGTGGCACAATATATTTTGAGAGCAAAAACATTGAAAACATTTTTGTCTGATATTGCTATTGCACTCTCCTACAGCCGAGCTTGTGTAACACACAAAAAGTGGCTTCGGGAGAAATTACGGATAACATGCATACAGATGAGCGCAAACTGCTGGAACACTCGCAGGACTTGCTCCGAGGGGCCATTGCCTCAAGCCAGCTGGCCAGAGTGCACATTCCACCTGCTATGGCCGATGGCAAGCGCAGCGGTTGTGCAGTAGGCGGCACCGTGGTGGACAGAACGTACGTGTGCCTAGGCGAAATCTACAAGCGCAAGTCGTCGCTGTGCGGCGGAATCAGCAAGCGTGATATCAGCCCAGTCTGTATCCTAGCCGGGTACTCCTTGATGGTCGAGAGCAAGTTCGCCGAAAGGGACGAGATTCTCCACCTCGAACTCGGAGTGATGTTTGGTGCTGGGAGCTGGGACAGCTTCGTTTCTTGGCCATTTCTCGACAGGTAAGCAGAGGAGATACACCTTCAGTGAGTTTTCACATCAAGTGTGTTGATCAGTCTGCGAGTGCAGAAAGCTCCCATTATTAGAAACTTTTAGCTTTTCCGTAAACGGCATTAGCTGTTGTGGAATACTGGGTCGCTGCTGAAGTTTGCCGGAGCAACAACGCTGAGAATGACATTTTGCTACACAATACTGCGCTCACCTATCACACCGTACATGACTGCTAGTGTAAAGGGATGGAAGTGTCATATTCATTTCGTGTAGTCATTTTATGATATGCCTTCGAGGAGAACACTCACGCTACACAAAATTTTGTTCTCACATTTTGTAGTTGGGCAAAACGTCACAAGGTGTCGCTACAAGCGTTGCTCCTACCTTTAGTATAGCCGGTCTGAGTAGCTCAAGCACAATAGATGATGATTTGTCACCGCCCCGTTTCAAAGGGGATGCCAATATATCGTCATCATCTACCATCGGTGGCTCCGGCAACTCGTTTAACAGAAAAAAAAGAAACAAGCTTGCGGACAAGGCTAAAACTCTGTCTAAGCTTCAAAAATATCGAATAGTGATTGTACAGATAGCAGAATTTTCTATTACAAAATTTCGGGCGATGAGTGCTGAGAACTGCGGTAGAAAATGACAATCAATATATTTATTCTTATTCACCGTGTATCCCGAAGGTGCATCATTTCATGATACGCAGAAGACTCGAAATGCTTTATTACAGGGCACTTATAGGTAAGGATGCACATTTAGCATCTAAGTGTCATACGTTCTTCGGGTGACATTGTGTTCGACAGTGTTGCTGGACGCAATCCAAACAAATGAACCGTTCGAATGAGGTGGAGCTGTGAACAATATTATGGCTGTATATAAAAGGATCTAACCACTTAAATATATAATAGAGTTTTACGTGCCAAAACCACGATCTCATTATGAGGAACGCAATAGTGGGTGACTTCGCACTAGTTTTGACCACCTAGGATTATTTAATCTCACCCCATGCACTGTACACGAGTGTTCGTGCATTCTGACCCGAACGGAATGCGGCAGCCGCGGGCGGGATCAAGACGTCTACATCTAGCTAAAATTAACAAAAATATAGGGATATTCCACGTATTCAAGGGAAACACGATTACCGATTGGTAATCACGCAGTTTTGGCTGTGAAGAAATACTTTCGGTAGGTCAAGTTGTAACTTAGGACCTGGATGAGGAAAGGCAAATTAGTTTAAAAAAATAAGAATTGTTTTCGATGCACTTGAGAGACACGTGATGGTACCTAACGACACTGTCCTGATGTTCAATGAAGTGTGCAAACGTATAGGATGGCTCAAATATGTTTTGCCGGAACGTACGCTATTGATACTCCAAACATATCGAAGTCTCTAAAAGTTGAGAGCCGTGCAAGTGATACAAAGGAAAATGTAAGGCGTATAACAGTACCATATCTGTATAACATATTGCAATCTAGAAGTCCAGTTAAATTACGATGACCTTATTGCGACTCCGCTCAACTCACTCAGACTAAAGAATATATGCCCACTTGGTTTCCCCTGGGCTCACGCAAACTCAGTCACATTCTAAGGACTAACTGGGGCTCACTCAAACTAACCGGTCGGTCCAAATCTGTGGGAGTCGACTTATGAACTAGAGCACCGACATATACCTGTAGCGCACCTTAGCAGCCAGCTTCATCACCAGCAACATTTGCTGCTGAGGAAGCTGGCTAGGTTGAGAAAAGAGTGCGTTTATCAGAAAATGGTTCGTTGGAATTTACAGCCGATTTTGTGGCCACATGTTTGCAGTAGTCTTGATGTAATTCCAACCGCGAACTCTGCGCACTAGGTTGCTGTAACAATCCCAAAGCATATTAGTGTTTGCTATGGTGTTACGTGATGCCGCGGCTTGTTACTTGAGTCGTTGGGCACGGCCGAGGGTACCGTGTCGAGTGTACTGTGGTGTTCCATGGTCGACGAAAAACGAACCCCTTGAGCAAATGCAATGTGCTTTATTACAGCGTGCGAATAATGCCGCAGGCTTGGCTAAAACGTTGGACAAGATGGAGTCCCGAGAGCTGCCCCGAGGCGCTGGCGATGATGTCGAAGCCTCTTTGAAGCACCTGTCTTTCTTATATAGAGAGCAGCTCTTATGCACCCGTTCCTACGGTGAGCGTCGTCGGCGGCGTAACTGAGCAAACGATCACATCGAAAAATGAAAGCGCGAACTCGGAGCGAGAGCTGAAAGATGTCAGCCGCCAACGGCGGAGACCAATTTGAGACGGGCCCCTTCAGTTACCTCGCGGGAAACTAGGGCTATGCGGACCCGCCTGACCGCTCGATGCGTACTTGTATCTGCCCTCAGGTGGACCGCTGGTTTCGTAGTATCGTCTGCTCGCGTCAGCTCTCACTCGTGCTTGTTTGGTCAGCTTGGTTTGGTCTCATTCGCACTTGTTTCGATTGCGATGGTTTGCGATTCTTTTTTACTATGATGAGTTTAAACCGAGACATCTTTATGGAGAGGTTTTTGGAGATAGTGCGCCCTATCCGATTCTGTACGACAAGACGGGCCCTGAATTTGAGGACGCGGAGGCTACACCCCGTACCTCATTCTCCTTGACTATGGAATAGAGTACCGCCCTGTCAGCAGACGAAGGAAAAAGCACGCGACATTTAGCATCTACACAGAGGAGATTTTCATGCCGTCACGTGACTGCCACAGCTTCGCGTTAACGCCGGCAGCTCGCCGTCCATGGTTTACCGCTAATGTAGCACGCTACTCTGGTGCTATCTCGGAGTGATCGTATCTGTGGATACGATCACTCCGAGATAGCACCAGAGTAGCGTGCGTCGTCTGTTCACCGATGACGCCATCGATATGGTACGCGGCGAGCGCGTCAAAGCAAAGCTGTGCATGAGCGGACGTCTGTTGGCGGCGGCTGCTACGAATCGCATCCACGCGTCACCCGCGCAATGCCTCTTGCGGTCTCTCGATTAGCGAGTCAGTCGCGCCACACTTCGCTGCATTTGCATCGTGCCGCACGAAACAGATTGTCTGCGCCAGCCAATATATCATGAAATGAAACACGTATAGAGCGGCGTTCAGTTTTCGCATAATGGAGTATCGTAGTTGTCGGTGAATTTTAAAGACGATAGTCTATCTTGGGCTATCTAAACGTGAAAAACTTAGCCTGTCTGTCACTCCAAAACCAATCAAGCCGCTAGCACTGGTGGCACGGGGTAATACACGTCAACATTATACAGCGCAAAGGAAACCTCAGGCCTATTTGAGGCAAAATATATGTATAACCGTGATCTACAGCGTTCATTAAATTAAGAATGCACATTGCACTGGTTTTTACGTTAGTAAATGAAAAATCAATGCGTTAGAAATGGTGTCGAAGAGACACTACGCGTTAAAAACAAGCCGACTGAAGCCGTGGCTCTGTAGCCGGCTTTAAGCCAGCAGTAATACAAGGTCCCAACAGACGGCGCGAGAGCAGGGCGAACGCGGGAAATTTGAATGGAACTCAGCAAAACCTCCAGTGCATCCATCATGGGAGGAGTGAGAGGGGAGGGGAAGAGCGTGAGGGGTGGGAGGGTGGAGAAGAGAGCGTGTTACTTATCAGGGGCAGCAGAAGAC
Organism: Dermacentor silvarum; assembly: GCF_013339745.2. Lineage (NCBI taxonomy): Eukaryota > Metazoa > Arthropoda > Arachnida > Ixodida > Ixodidae > Dermacentor > Dermacentor silvarum. Next base: position 188,460,477 of record NC_051159.1, on the reverse strand, counting down.
TATCGTCTTTCGACGTCATCTGCAGCGAAGCAAGCAGATACGCGGCCTTTTTTTTTTTTACTATGAACGAGTATTGTGTGTTAGAGTTCTGTTGGATAACTTGGATTTCATAAAAAAACACTTTTACATAGCCACGCAGCAGCTTACTAACCGGTTTGATTAGGTATGTGACGAACCACATAGTAATGCGAATGAACGTTATGTAAGACTGCACAACAACGCTGTGAAATTGAATAAACGTAGTACGCTGTTGAAAACCACCAGAACTGCTCAGGCGGGTATGCAATGCCGTATGGCTTTAGAGTAATGGTATAAGTATAGTATAGAGTAATGGTAGAAATTGGAGTAACTGCAATTTTCACAGCATAGCGGTACAGGATGTTGTCACAGCAGTGACCGAAAGTTAGCTTAAGAGAGTCAAATGCGCCAGCAAGGGTGTGCTGTATGTTAAGCCGGAGATGGAGCGAGTGAAGCTGAAGTGCGCAATAATACCGTAAATACATGATGTCTCACACAGCCTGAAGAATTATGCAAATGTAAGAGTCGTCTTTTCAGCGCAAAACAAGCTTCCTAGTCGGTGCAAGGCCAGTCACTGCGATTACTAGAAGCCCAGTTTCCAGAAAAAGCACAAAAGAAGCTTTGTTAACGTCCAGTAATATTGTGTACGAATTACCGTTGTCCTATGGCAAAAAGTACATTGCGCCGATGGAAAGTTACGCAAATGATTGGCTGCGTGAGCACGCAAATCTTGTGCGAACTGAAGGTACGGGCCATCTGGCCTTTCAATGCAGCGACTGTGGATGCGATCCCATATTCACGCAATGTAGTGTGGTAGGAACAAGTCCGATGGAAACAACTCGTGAAATAATTGAAGCGGCGAAGATTGTTAGTTTGGGGGACATGTGTGTTAGTGCGCCTTCAATCAAACTCTCAAGAAAAGAAGTTCATTTTCCAAACAAGACGCAGCGAGTGGCTCTACGGGGATGGCAAGACAGACTGGTCTCGTTAATCTTGAAGACCATATATTGCTATATTATCATAACTCCCGGCCACGACCTCCTCTATAAACATCCGACCTGCTCATGCGGACGCTCCCCCTGACGCCAGATTTGCTTTTGCTTGTCTTGTTTTTTTTTTTAGGGGCGAAGCTCCTTAAAGCGGCACCCGTTGGTCCCTCGTAGTAGTAGTAGTGTGTAACCAGTCTGAGAAAATGAGAAAAAAATTCCGAAGTTGTGTCCGTAGCGCGGAATCGAACCAGGGACCCCTCGCTTCCGAGCGCGCGGCGTTAGCCCACTACACCACGAAGCACACATAGACACAAGCACCACGATGGCAATAAATACCCAACATTAACGAAAGGCCGCGTTTCTAGCGCGTTTCTAACGGGTTTGTGCTAGCGCGTTACGGCCCGTGTAAGAAGCTGGTGTAAGACGTTGTGGCCTCACCGCCTTACCTTCAACGCGTTTCGAACGCGCTGCCCAAGGCGGTGGCAAGTCAAGTTCAAGTCGAGGAGCGTTTATGAATACGGGGGGTATACTCTCTCAGCAGTCATGTGATGGCGTCGGCAAACGCGGTGCACGTTCCGGCATGTGTAAATGGCTGCGTAAGACGCTGAGGCCGCTCCCCCTTACTAGAGAGTACTGCACGTCTCTAAAGCGTTTGTGCTAGCGTCCCCTTAAGCGGGAGATCCGATGATTCCCTCCGGAGCTTCGCCCACTCATCATCATTCACCCGTGGATATGCTGTGATTTTTTTTATTTCGCCGAACTGCCGCCGCATGCCGTGTCGCCACCACTTACCCCTATCGCTTCGCACTCGGTGCTGTGGCCGCATGTGCTCCGCGTGGTCTGCTTCTTCGGTAGGTGTGGTAGGCGCTTGCCTTTGTGACATTTGGAGTTGATCGTGTGTCCATTAGCGACTGCACAGTCAACAACAGCATTAGGGTACGGTAGCAGTAACACCGTTTCCGGAAATGGTGTACTGTTCCGTCGCTATCTGCAAGTCGAGCCGGCGGCGGTCAAGAATCGCGACTGGGATATCGTTCCACGAGTTTCCCTGTGACATCTAAAAATTAGTGGAAAAAAGAGGATGATGGTATAATGTGGCGGACAGACAGCCAAAATGCATGTCCATTTCAAAATGGAAATCCGATGAAAAGAAAAAGTTTCTCTGCGCAAGGTGTTCGTGGGTAGAGTATCAAAATTAGTCGTACTAAATCATTTAAGCTTGGCTGTTCCTACACAACATTCCCATGGATCAGTATAGTGCTCGCAAGAGCGGCTGAATTGAGTTCAGTTTCTCTCCTCACGCTTTTATCTGAAGCATATTCTTAAGACGATGCAGCAGAAGCAATGATGAACGCGCGGGAGCAGTGCCGATGCGATATACGCGTCAATGCCAGCGAAGCTCGAGCGGTGGCCGTAACCGCGAGAACTATTCGTGTTAGGGATCATTTCAAAAATATTGTATGCGCGAATAGTAACTGTAGCAACGTAGCGGTACGCCGACAGTTATGTTGCACACTTTCATCCTTAGAAGGTCGCTATTACTATAGGCCCCGACGCGTAAAGCACGACCGTTCCTTCCGCTCGCTTTTATTTTCCCGTGTGGGCAGGCCGCATCATAAAGGTAATCTTGAAACTCGAGCTTATGCAGCGGGAATTAATAGGTCATAAAGGTAAACGACTTAGGCGGATGACCGTGTACGTCGTTTATATATATGTTCTGTTTATTCGCGCTGCAGAAACTCGGGTTTCTTTATCAATGTACCAACTATAGTCCATGCACGAATTACCCCATGGGTTAGTTGTATCAACTAGCCAATGGACGTTGGCAGCAGCCAACGAGGCGGCGCTGCATGAAATGAAGCAAGGAAATGAATATAAGGATTACATTCTCCATGTCATGCGCTGTATATTATTTTTGTTTGTTTGTTGTTGTTACCTACGCGTTCCCGCTGCAAAACCGCTCGTGAAACTGGGTCAGGTAGTAACATTATTTCGGAGCCCTGTACTACGGTGCTTCTCATGGCCAGACAGTTGCTCTGAGACGTTAAACTCCGTGAATCAGTCAATCTACGCGTTAGAAACACGAAAAACAAACAGAATAACGAGCACAGCAGTGCGCCAGGACCGCCGTGCGCTCAACGTGCGCTACGTCGCGTCGTCTGCTGTGGGGGTTGTTCAGGCGGCACCTGGCGGCACTTTCGGTCTCTACGCAACAGTTTTTAGGCCCGCGCGCCGCCGTAGGGGTGGCGTCAGTGAGCAGGTCGGAAGTTACACGTGCATCTTTGCTGTGTTCACAGCACAAAACTTGACAATGCGCCTGCGTGGGCTGCTATCCGTTATATATATATAAAACCAAACGTTGGAAGTTACCGCTGTGTCTGGTTCGTTCCTTTTGATCCTGTGTTCTTGATTGTGTGCTAAAAAAAGTTGTCACTATAGAAATACATTGACTGGTCACAGTTAGTATATTGTGATGACTTATGTACCCTCTATGACCTTCTAATTGTGCCTGCGCTAAAACTATTAGGGGCTTCTAACAAAAGGCCCGTGTAGCACCTTTCAAAGCCGAGAATGGAAATAGTTTGAAGAAGTGCCGAGTTACCGCAGCATAAGTAGACGACACTGTAAAAACCAACCGTCACAATAATGGTCAAGTTTTTATAATTTTCTCACAAGCCATTGGCGTACTTCCGACAAGGCATTTCTATCGCCGTGAACAAGAATAAGAGGATAGTTACAAATACTACATTCAACAATTCAACATATCCGAAGCTTCCACCTATGCCGAAGAATGTCGTCAGATAGCACGCTCTCTTACCGCGCAAAGCCAGGCCAGCCAGAAACATAGTCGAGATGCCGGCTTGTCCTTTCCATCATATTCACCTGGAACGCTGGTATGGCTCCGCAATCCCTCGTCTACTCCCGGCCTTTCCACAAAGTTCAGCTCAAAGTATCACGGCCCTTGCGGGGTTCTATACGACAGACGTCCCCGGTCAACTACCTCATTGAGCCTGTTCAGCCATCTACGGACCAACGGCGTCGCGGACGCGAAACTGTTCATGTCGACCGACTGAAGCCGCACTACGACCCACCATGCAGTGCTGCCTGTTTTATAGGTCGCCAGGATGGCTCCTTTTTCGCCGGGCAGTGATTGTAGTGACAAATACGGGCGCTAGCGGATGACGAAGAAGAAGACGCTTCTTGTTGTTGGTGCTCGCACTCGCTCCGCTTGGCCGTTGCCTGTTTCAGGCATTCATAAAAAGGCCAAGTGCATCTAACCTTGAACGCGTACTATCAACAGCAACATTATTTATAGTGTACCACGACTTCTCCTTCTGCCGGATGCTATCAGGCAGATCGGTAAGGCACTGGCCATATGTTAAATTGTCATTGATGGCGGAAATTGTGCATGTCTAATTGGTCAAGTACGCTTCAGTGGTTTCAACGTCCTATAAAATCATCGCTATATGTACTACTAGTCCCGCCTTATCTTTATTTAAAAGTTTTCTATCGGGTCGACCACAGACTGTAAAAGGGGAGTTTGATTTTATCGGTAACAAACATTTTCAAAATGAACCGTGGCATGTAACACTGTTACACTTCTTGTTCTAGATTACTCTAAGAGGCAGACATTATTTGAACAAGAAATTAAATAGACCATTTGACAATTTAACAAATATTTGCCAATTAACTTTCAAACTAATCATTTTACACCACATATTGTAATTAACAAAATGTAGCCGGTGATTGTCTGCCATGTCAACTTAGAATGAATCATAAGGATGACACCAGTTTCTAGATTTGCATTCTCAAAGTTGGCGGTCAAGTGCATTGATGTTTCAGTAAGTTATGAGCTTCAATCTATTAAAAGACGTCTTGTTAAACAAGAGGAATAACAGTGCATTTCTACAGCAAGTGAAAACGCCTATCTGAAAACTAGTGTTATTTCGAAATTCGTTTCATGTGCAGTGCATTGTGATATTACTGGTTTGAATTCAGGTATTGCAATATTGTATTGTACTGACAACATTCGCAGGTGACCCTGACATTGGTGCATCCGGCCGATGAGCGGAAGAACATATCGCTGCCCGTATCGGTGCCTGAGGACACAGATCGTTTCGAGTGCATTAAAAAACCTTCACCCGAAGGCTTTAACGCGGTAATGCGCACTCGTCCGGTTGCGTGGAAGCAGCTCGAGCTCTCAGGCTTCATAGCCAATGATTCTCTGTGCATCTCGGTAGAAATAGAATGAGCTACTGGAGCCCAGTTCTGCCAGCCTAGCTCGCGCTGTAGTCTAGGCAAGCTTGCTGTATCAGAGCAAAAGTGGCTCTGGCACCAAATCTGACTTAGCTGCTAAGCACTATTGCTTATGTGCAAATTGTTTTTATTCAGTCTTTTATTCTTACGTTAAAATCCAAAGGTAACATTTTGTTGGCTTTTTTTCATCACTAACAATTTTATCTGTCTTTACTACTAACATTTTATATACACGTATATAGCATTCTAATCTTTTTCATCTGCACTGTCATATTGTAAACACCTTGTGTTTTGGCGCAACATAGCCTTAGTCACTTTTGCGCCATTAAACACCAATTAACTAACATTGTAGACAATAACGCTGTGATGACAGGAACCTCAGATGCAACAGTGACCACTTTATATAACTTAACATGCCTTCGTGCCGCGAATATCAACAGCATCATCTATTGTATCTGCCTAAATAATTTTTTCAATAAACATTTCAATTGAAATACCTGTTCCTACTTCTGTTTCTCAATAGAGGGAATATTTCGTAACGATCCATTTATTTTCATTCTTATTTTCCTATCTGCCTCGTTAAGATGACCAGCCACGTTGATAGGAACCAATCATCTCGGTTTGATACAACGACAAACCATGAAAAGATTTTAAAATGTCACAGTTTCGCCCTAAGGGCGAAGCAATGAATGCGATAGCAACACAGCAACGTCACACGAAGTAAGGTGAGCGGCTTTGGTAGCAATATGAATTGTAGTAAACATGAGCTGATTAATTAAGCAGGTGTGCTGCGGCGTAAGTAGACCGACATGAAGAGAGACTCGATGACCACGAGAAGGCGCGTGTGAAACGGTGGTGTTGATGAGAAGCGCTGCCCGTGGGCAGCGCGTGCGAAGGGACACACCTGTAGCGTTGCACTGCCGATCCGGGCAGCATTGCATGTGTAGCGTGCGTTGGAAAATGTGGCCCGACTATTACTAACTGTGGTGTGAGCGCGCACAAACAAACATGAATAGATCACACTGGATGACTGCAGACAACGACTGTCAAAACGCTGGCAGCAAGCGCATACACGCCGCAGCGGGCGAAGGTACGTCGGGTCTATTGCTTCAACAGAAACTGAGTGGCGAATGCACAGCGCATAAAGGTCAGAGCCGTGTGGAGGTAAGAGACGGTGCGGGCGAGCGACGAGCGCGGTTGTTGGCAGAGTTACAGTTCCCACTTGAAGTGTGATTACCGCCAAGCGGCGCGTATGGGAAGCGTTGACGCCGCTTGGCGATGCTTCCGCTAGATGGCGTGCTCACC
>NC_051159.1:188438042-188453808 GCF_013339745.2 Dermacentor silvarum | reverse complement strand
GGCTTTATTGACCCGGCCCCATCACGTGTGGGAAGTGGGCCGACGGTGGTACGTCCTCCCGTAGCTGGCCTTTGTACCGCACGTGTCAGTGTTGCCGGCCGTGAAACGTCTGTTTTGTTCACCGTCCTCCAATGACGTCATCCTCGGTCTTGACTTTTTGTCCACCCACTCCGCCCTCATCGATTGTTCCGCTGGTACGGTAGAGCTTGACCTACCAAGTGTATTTCATCAACGCGGACCAATAAAGAGTCGGCTCTGTTCTGCTGAGCACGTCCGTTTGCCGCCGCAAGCCGTGACTTGTGTTGCTGTGACGCCCTCTCCACAGTTTCCGACGGTGATTATGTGCTCGCTCCATCACCGCCGTTCTGCTGACGCCACAGTGTTGGTTTGCCTCACACTGTTATCACTTTACGGGACAACCTTACTTGCCTTCCTGTGATTAATTTCGGACTGTTCACAAGTGCTCCCACACGGCATTTCACTCGCTATGCTGACGCCCTCCTACGATTACGTTATCTCGAACTTGTCTCCTCCTGATGCTGGTCGCTCGCACACCACCGATATCCAGTCTTCTTCGCCAGATCTGTCGCCTCCCGACCTGAAGAAAATGATTGCTCCAGATCTTTCGTCCCATCACGCTGACAATCTCCTTCGCCTCCTCTTCTCTTATAGGGACGTATTTGACCTTTGCGACCGTCCTCTGGGTCAAACCTGCGCTGTCAAGCACCGCATAAACACTGGCGATGCCCATCCGATCCATCGACGCCATACCGCGTTTCTCCAGCTGAGCGCCGCATCATTCACAAGGAGGTCGACAAGATGCTTGCCAGAGATATAATCGAGCCGTCCTGCAGCCCTTGGGCTTCTCCTGTGGTTATTGTTAAAAAGAAAGATGACAGTTGGCGATTTTGCGTGGAATACCGGCATCTCAACAAGATCACCAAAAAAAGTCGTGTACCCGCTCCCACGCGTAGACGACGCCCTGGATTGCCTTCACGGCGCCAAGTATTTTTCTTCAATCGACCTTCGGTCAGGGTACTGGCAGATCGCCGTTGATGACATGGACCGTGAGAAGACCGCTTTTTGTTACCCCTGACGGCCTTTATCAGTTAAAGTCATGCCTTTCGGCTTATGCAACGCCCCGGCCACCTTCGAACGCATCATGGACACCCTCTTACACGGTTTTAAATGGTCCATTTGCCTTTGTTATCTTGATGACGTCATTCTATTTTCACCAAACTTTCAAACGCATCTCGACCGACTTTCTTCTATCCTTTCTGTTTTTCGCAAAGCCGGCCTGCAACTTAATTCGTCTAAGTGCCACTTCGGACGTCAGCAACTTATCATGCTCGGTCATCTCGTCGACTCAAGCGGTGTTCGCCCCGACCCTGACAAAGTTCGAGCTGTGCAGCAGTTCCCCGTTCCGACTTGCACAAAGGAAGTTCGTAGCTTTCTGGGACTGTGCTCCTACTTCCGTCGTTTTGTAAAGAATTTCGCGGAAATCGCACGCCCTCTCACAAACTTACTGAAGAAAGGCGTCTCGTTTTTTTGGGGTGCTGCACAGGCTGCCGCCTTCTCTACCCTCATCACGTCGCTCACTACGCCACCTGTCCTGGCTCATTTCGACAGCTCCGCTCCAACAGAACTCCGCACCGATGCCAGCGGCTACGGAATCGGCGCTGTTTTAGTCCAGCATCAGAATGGGCATGCCCGTGTTGTCGCCTATGCCAGCAGTCTCCTTTCCTTAGCCGAACATACTACTCTATTACAGAACGGGAGTGTCTTGCTCTCGTTTCGGCGGTGGGAAAATTCCACCCCCATTTACATGGCCAGCATTTCACTGTGACTACCGATCACCACGCACTTTGCTGGCTTTCGTCGCTTAAGGATCCCACTGGGCGTCTTGGTCGCTGGGCACTCCGGCTCCAAGAATACACTTACTCTGTTTCTTATAAATCTGGCCGATTGCACAGGGATGCTGACTGTCCCGCAATCCCGTGGATCCGCCTGAAGCCTCCGATGACACGCCTGCATGTGTACTCTCGCTCTCCGCTTTAAGCCACATCCGTGATGAAAAGCGCCGTGATCCCATTTTAAGTAAGCTTATTGAGAAGCTGGATTCCGCAGCGCCCGATCCTTCCCTTCGCCTCTTCGTGCTTAAAGATGACACGTTCTATCGCTACAACGTCCACCCCGGACGGAGGCGAACTGTTGTTCGTCGTTCCTACGCATCTGCGCTTGAGCGTTCTCGGCCAGCGACATGACGCCCCGACCGCTGGTCACCTTGGAGTTTCCCAGACCTACAATCGCGTTCGGCGTCGCTTCTTTTGGCCGGGTCTTTACCGCTGTGTTCGTCGCTACGTAGCTGCTTGTGAACCTTGCCAACGCCGAAAGAAACCACCTAAGCCTCCTGCTCGCCTCCTTCAGCCCCTTGACGTTCAATCTGACCCCTTCTTCTTCACTCTGAAATATTGAAAGAAGGACCACAAGGACGACTGCCGCACATCCTCACTTTGCGGCAAAGAAAAAAAACTAGCGAGAGAGAAGAAACAAGGACTCACAAGACACGAAGAACGAAAACCAGAGGAAAACCCACTGCGAACCCGAAGGAAAAGGAAGGGGATCAAATACCCACCATTTCCGAAAGACTATTTCAAGATAGCGATTCGACCCCACCAGCGCTTACCACTACGAACAATCACCACCACGGAGTTGGCTGCGGCAGTCTTATCCGCCTGCCAGCACACCGTAACAGGTGAGCACTTTCTGTTACAGATAAAGCCGGGATCGAACATAGGTATCATATCAACCTCGGAGCAAGAAGTGGCAGAGCGAATTTGTCGCATAACCCACGCTCACACTAAATTGTCGCAAACATGCCGTAACGTGTACGCGGCAACTGGCGAAGAAGCCTCAGGGGAGTGGTGCACGGGATGAACGCCCACTGAAACGCTCATGGCCAACTTGCAGGTGAGAACGTAAGGGGTGCAAATAATACATGCACGCATGATGGGGGAAACGAAGAGTGCAGCGATCACCTTCTGTGGCCCCACTCTCCCGCGCTTTGTGTATTACTGCGGGGGAGAACTAGCCTGCCACCCGTATAGAGCAACGGTGCAGGTGTGCAAGACCTGCTACAGCAAGGGGCATCGTACAGATGTGTGCCCCCAACCGGACACTCACGTCTGCCGCATATGTAGTACGAGGGACCCGCTTGACGGACATATGTGTGCGCCAAAGTCTGCCTCGTGCGGGGGGAACACGTCACAGGTGACCGCAGCTGTACACAGTGACTCAGACAACCAAGAACACTCGCCAGGCAACCGAGAAGGCGCTCGCCCAGCCCAAAGGATAGGTCGATCTGCTGCTTTACATCTGAGGAAGAGGAATCGGAACTTTGCAACCAAGCGAAGTCGCAATCACCAAGCCCACACAGGACTCCGCCACCCAACGATCGAAGAAGAGTCCGAGCACGCTCCTAGACACCACCTCTACCCCGACGGGGATCGAGCTCAAGGCCCAGGCCTTCACCGACAAACAACAGTCCGAAACATCAAGCAGGCGGAGCGTAGCTGCCCACTCGACCCATCACGGAACCGGCGGGACAGAAGTCGACGCCACCTACGAACACGCAGGCAAGCTGGGCAAGGCTCGCGGCTCCCACGACCATCCCAATAATACAAAGTGAGGAATATCAGAGAATAATCGCAGAAAATAAGCAACCTAAATCCAGTATTGCTGAACAGCAACAAGGCCGAACTCGCAGCACTCAAACAACATCTAGCAACTACGACCCAAAGCGAGAGAACACAAAACGAACCAACACAAATGCAAACGGACGAGACACAATACGCTACCCCCGCGGTGCAACACGGGGAAGGACAGCTACACAAGATAGAAGCCCAGCTCAAACTTCTCTTTGCGGAGATAGGAAATCTCAAGCAATATGTCAACGACTCCATCAAAGGGGTAAAAAAACACGGAAACGGGGAAACCTAAGCCCTGGAGGTCACGATCCCATGGTCTTGTTAATGACTGACACGGAGACAAATTTTGAGAGCTCCTATGATGGCTAAACAAAACACACGCAGTCAAGAGAACCTCGAGTTGTGGCAGTGGAACCACCGCTCCCTCGCTCTTCAAAAGAGCGACTCAAAAGAATCGGCTCGCTCCTGAGCGCTCAGGAGCGAGCCGCTCTTTTCGCCTCGGCTTCCTCGCTCTTCAGAAGACCCGGCTCGCTCCTGAGCGCTCAGGAGCGGGCCGCTCTTTTGAAGAACGAGGGAGCCGTGGTTCAGTAAGTGAGCGGCGGTTAATTCGGATTGAAGAAGCCGGTTCTCTCTCCTTGAATGAGCCGTGCCGAACCATTCCGTCAGGTTTCGATGTTTTTCGATTTCTGACCGACGAATGGTGGCCAGTATGGGCCGACTCGCGCTACTGGTACTCGCTCGCAGTGTGTGGTGTGCGCAGCAGTTCCCTTGGTTTTTTGTGCGTCATATTGTCACGTAGTAGTGACGCTGAAGAAAACAGTCGTAAAACTGTGTACAACGAAACTGGTTGTTTATTGGGCGAACCTGTGCCCACAAAAGCAAGGTACACTCAAAGCACAACAATAGCGGCGAACACAGTCGGCGATCGTCGAAAATCTGATCAGCGGCGAAACGCGTCGGCTTTTATACCTGAGTCATCGAAGGTTCTAGATTAGTCCCTGATGCCCGCGTGTCTTCCAGAAAGTTCTAGACAATTCGCGTCAGTCATGCAATCAGATAACATAAGCGTCGGTGAAAACAGGCAATGGAAAGAAGCATCGATAACGTTCTAGAAACTTCCGATACAGGCGCGTCCTGCGCCGAGCGATAACGTTTAACATTTGTTAGCCGGTGGAAAGCGGCCACCGGTGAAAGATAAACATCTATACGTGTCAATACCCTCCCCTTAAAAGCATCGTCCCGATGCTACAAACAAATGTGAAAGCGAAAACAAAACCACGCGTAATAAAGAAAAAAAATAAAGTAACAAAGTACCTAAGTTCGTCAGCGGGCGTAGAAAGGCTTAAGACGCACCACATGGACGACTTCGGGTCGTGCGCGGCGCCGCTGTGATTGCGAAATGCCGTCTGGCACGACCTCATAGTCCAGTGCGCCAATACGTCGGATGATCTTATATGGTCCGAAATAGCGACGTAAGAGTTTTTCGCTAAGTCCTCGTCGGCGTATCGGAGTCCAGACCCAAACACGGTCTCCGGGCTGGTACTCGACGTAGCGTCGTCGAAGATTGTAGTGTCGGCTGTCGGTCCTCTGCTGGTTCTTGATGCGCAGGCGGGCGAGCTGTCGACCTTCTTCGGCACGCTGCAAATAGGTGGCAACGTCTAGATTTTCCTCATCGGTGACGTCCGGTAGCATGGCGTCAAGCGTCGTTGCCGGGTTCCGTTCCGTAGACCAGGTTGAACGGCGCCATGTGCGTCGTTTCTTGCACGGCCGTGTTGTATGCGAAGGTCACGTACGGAAGGATGGCATCCCACGTCTTGTGTTCGACGTCGACGTACATTGCCAGCATGTCGGCGATGGTCTTATTTAGGCGCTCGGTGAGGCCATTCGTCTGCGGGTGGTAGGCGGTGGTCCGGCGATGGCTTGTCTGGCTGTATCGCAGGATGGCTTGAGTTAGTTCTGCCGTAAAGGCCGTGCCTCTGTTGGTGATGAGGACTTCTGGAGCACCGTGACGCAGGAGAATGTTCTCAACGAAGAATCGGGCTACCTCGGCGGCACTGCCTTTGGGCAAGGCTTTTGTTTCGGCGTAGCGGGTGAGGTAGTCCGTAGCTACGACGATCCATTTATTCCGGACGTCGACGTCGGAAAAGGCCCAAGTAAGTCCATCCCGATCTGCTGGAATGGTCGGCGAGGTGGTTCGATCGGCTGTAGAAGTCCGGCTGGCCTTGTCGGCGGTGTTTTGCGTCGCTGACAGTCTCGGCATGTCCTTACGTAATGGGCGACGTCGGCAGAGAGGCGAGGCCAGTAGTATTTTTCTTGTATCCTCGCGAGCGTGCGAAAAAAACCGAGATGTCCAGCCGTTGGTCGTCATGGAGAGCTTGCAGAACCTCTGGACGCAACGCTGAGGGTACCACGAGGAGGTTGTTGGCTCGGAGAGGCGAAAAGTTCTTCTTTAGGAGAATGTCGTTTTGCAAGAAAAACGACGCCAATCCTCGCCTGAAACACCTTCGGCACAGCGACGGTCTTGCCTTTCCTTAGTCTACAAGGCTCCTTAGTTCCGGGTCGGCTCGCTGTTGTTCGGCGAATTCGTCGGCACTGATGGGTCCCAAGAAAGTGTCGTCATCCTGGTCGTCCTGTGGCGGCGGTTCGACGGGGGCGCGAGACAAGCAGTCGGCGTCAGAGTGCTTTCGGCCGGACTTGTAGACGACGGTGATGTCGAATGCTTGAAGTCTCAGACTCCATCGTGCGAGGCGACCTGAAGGATCCTTCAAGTTAGCTAGCCAACACAAGGCGTGGTGGTCGCTTACAACTTTGAAGGGCCTGCCATAGAGGTAGGGGCGAAACTTTGATGTAGCCCAGATGATGGCGAGGCACTCCTTTTCTGTTGTGGAATAATTTGATTCCGCCTTCGATAGCGACCGGCTAGCGTAACTTACAACCCTTTCTAGTCCGTCAGTCCGCTGCACAAGCACGGCGCCGAGTCCTACGCTGCTTGCGTCGGTGTGGACTTCGGTATCGGCGTTTTCGTCGAAATGCGCAAGAATGGGCGGCGATTGCAGGCGTCGCTTCAGTTCTTCAAATGCTTTCGATTTGCGGCGTCTCCCACTTGAACTCGACGTCGGCCTTCGTGAGGTATGTCAGTGGCTCAGCGATCCGTGAAAAATCCTTGACGAAGCGCCTGTAATAGGCGCACAGGCCAAGAAATCTACGCACTGCCTTCTTGTCGGCGGGCGGAGGAAAGTCAGGGATGGCCGCCGTTTTCTGTGGGTCAGGGCACACTCCAGACTTGTTGATGACATGGCCCAAAAACAAGAGCTCCTCGTATGCGAAGCGGCACTTTTCTGGCTTCAACGTGAGTCCGGAGGTCTTGATAGCTTGAAGAACTGTTTCAAGGCGCCGGAGGTGTTCCTCGAAGCTTGAGGCAAACACAACGACGTCGTCCAAATAGACGAGGCAAGTCTGCCACTTCAAGCCTGCCAGTACTGTATCCATGACCCGTTGGAAAGTCGCAGGTGCCGAACAAAGACCAAACGGCATGACCTTGAACTCGAACAGTCCGTCTGGTGTTATAAAGGCAGTCTTCTCCCGGTCTCTCTCGTCGACTTCGATTTGCCAGTAGCCGGTTTTGAGGTCCATCGACGAAAAATACTTTGCGTTGTAGAGTCGATCCAAGGCGTCGTCAATCCGTGGGAGAGGGTATACGTCCTTCTTCGTGATTTTGTTGAGGCGACGATAATCGACGCAGAAACGTAGGGTTCCATCCTTCTTCTTCACTAACACCACGGGGGACGCCCACGGACTCTTGGACGGCTGGACGATGTCGTCGCGTAGCATTTCGTCGACTTGTTGCCTTATGGCCTCGCGTTCGCGCGCCGAAACTCGGTACGGGCTCTGACGGAGTGGGCGGACATATTCGTCGGTTATGATGCGGTGCTTGGCGACAGGGGTTTGTCGAACTTTTGACGACGACGCGAAGCAGTCCTTGTATCGCAGGAGCAGAGCTTTTAGCTGTTCTTTCTTATGCCAAGGAAGGTTCTGATTGACGTCGAAAGTTTGTTCAAGTACTACAGTCTTCGTTGCAGGTGCACTAGAATCCGTGAAGGCAAAAGCACTGCCGGCTTGTACTATTTCCTCGATGTAGGCGACCGTTGTGCCTTTGTTAACGTGCTTGTATTCGTCGCTGAAGTTCGTGAGCATCACTCTTGCTTTGCCTTCACGTAGCTTAGCTATGCCTCTAGCGACGCAAATTTCACGATCGAGCAGTAAGTGATGATCGCCCTCGATGACGCCCTCCATATCTGCAGGCACTTCGGCACCGACGGAAATCATTACACTGGAGCGAGGCGGAACGGTGACTTGTTCTTCTAGCACATTCAAGGCATGGCAACTGATGTCTGTATCCGGTGGTATCGCGTTGTGCGTTGAAAGCGTTATTGACTTGGACCTTAAATCGATGACTGCACCATGTTGGTTTAGAAAGTCCATGCCTAGGATGACGTCCCTGGAGCAGTGCTGCATGATTACGAAGCTCGCCGGGTAAGTGCGATTGTTAACCGTGACTCGCGCTGTGCAGATTCCAGCCGGCGTTATTAGGTGGCCTCCCGCTGTCCGGATATCAGGTCCTTGCTAGGCCGTCCTCACCTTCTTCAACTTGGCGGCGAACGGGCCACTGAAGACGGAATAGTCAGCTCCAGTGTCGACGAGAGCGGTGACGCTATGACCATCGATTACCACGTCTAAGTCGGTAGACCGTCGTCTGGCGTTGCGGTTAAGTCGTGGCGTCGGATCACGGCTACGTCGGCTTGCTTCGCTGCTGCTACGTCGCGTCGGTAGGTCTTCTTTCGGCGGCGAAGTGTTGTCGTCATGGCTCTTGCTAGGCGGTGTGCTGGTACCTCGTTGTGATGATGCGTGAGTTGTCGTCGTCGGTGGCGGCGGAGGATCTTCGGTATTGCGTCGTACAGCAACCGCACCTCCATCGGTTGCTGCCTTTAGTTTCCCGGATAGGGGCTCACGGACCGGCCCCGCGCTGGGCCAGTGTATGGTCGGCGCTGCGGCGACAGGTAACGTCCTGGTGACGGCGAGCGTGAGGGTCGTCGTGGTTGCCACTGGGCTCCGGCGAGGTAGTCAGCGATGTCGCGTGGTCGCTCGCCAAGCTGTGGACGTGGCGCGTTGACGGCGAACCCTCGTAGGCCCATCTCGCGGTATGGGCATCGGCGGTAGACATGGCCGACTTCCCCGCAGTGATAGCAGAGCGGGCGGTGGTCGGGGGCGCGCCAAATGTCCGTCTTCCGCTGGTAGCTGCGCTGGGCGACTGGGTGGGCGTGCTGGCGGCGGCGGCGGTGGACGACGGAACTGCGGAGTTACGGGGCCCTGGCGCGAGCGCGGAGGGGGGCCTTGACGACGGGCGACGGCGGCGTAGGTCATCGCTTGCGGCTGTAGTTGAGGCGATGCCGGAACTTCTGGCACTTCCAGTGATCGCTGAACCTCTTCTTTAACTATGTCGGTGATTGAAGTCACCTGAGGCTGCGACCTTGGGAATAATTTCTGTAGTTCTTCCCGTACAACAGCTCTGATCGTCTCGTGCAGGTCGTCGGCGCCTAGAGCTTGAGCTTCGGCGTAGTTTGTCAGCGAACGGCGGTTGTATTGTCTGGCTCGCATTTCAAGTGACTTCTCGATCTGCCACAGTCTTGGGCGGGTTGCGCATCAATCCAGTGAATAGATGCTCTTTGACGCCCCGCATCAAGAACCTAACTTTCTTTTCTTCAGACATGTCGGGGTCGGCGTGGCGGAAGAGGCGAGTCATCTCCTCCGTGAAGATCGCGATGCTCTCGTTCGGCAATTGAACTCTGGTTTCCAGGAGAACTTCAGCCCTTTCTTTTCGTACGACACTCGTGAAGGTCCTGACGAAGTTCTCGCGAAATAGGTCCCAAGTCACCAGGGTGGTCTCCCTGTTTTCAAACCATGTCCGAGCAGCGTCATCCAACGAAAAGTAGACATGGCGCAGCTTGTCATCGTCGCTCCATTTGTTGAATGTCGCGGTCCTCTCGTACGTCTCCAGCCATGTTTCAGGGTCTTCAGCTGATGATCCACGGAAGGTCGGTGGCTCCCGAGGTTGCTGCAGCAGGATGGGGGACGCTGGGGCTGCCATTGAGGTCGTTGACTTGGCCTTGATCGCTGTGGTCTTCTCGGGAAGAAGTCCGTATTATGGCAAAAGGCCTTGCTGCCTACGGCTAGCTCGCTGGTCCTTGGCGACGTTGGTCTCGTCCTCCGGTTTCGGGCTTGGGTCGCGGCTTTGCGGGGGCGTCCGCTGCATGGACACAAAAGCACCTCCACCAGATGTCACGTAGTAGTGACGCTGAAGAAAACAGTCGTAAAACTGTGTACAACGAAACTGGTTGTTTATTGGGCGAACCTGTGCCCACAAAAGCAAGGTACACTCAAAGCACAACAATAGCAGCGAAC
This sequence comes from Dermacentor silvarum, assembly GCF_013339745.2. Lineage (NCBI taxonomy): Eukaryota > Metazoa > Arthropoda > Arachnida > Ixodida > Ixodidae > Dermacentor > Dermacentor silvarum. Next base: position 188,443,642 of record NC_051159.1, on the reverse strand, counting down.
ACAGTCGGCGATCGTCGAAAATCTGATCAGCGGCGAAACGCGTCGGCTTTTATACCTGAGTCATCGAAGGTTCTAGATTAGTCCCTGATGCCCGCGTGTCTTCCAGAAAGTTCTAGACAATTCGCGTCAGTCATGCAATCAGATAACATAAGCGTCGGTGAAAACAGGCAATGGAAAGAAGCATCGATAACGTTCTAGAAACTTCCGATACAGGCGCGTCCTGCGCCGAGCGATAACGTTTAACATTTGTTAGCCGGTGGAAAGCGGCCACCGGTGAAAGATAAACATCTATACGTGTCAATATGGTGTAGCACCCGATGCCACCGAGGGGAGAAGTAAAGAAGTATTATTTGGCAAAGGATGGTACCGTTCATTGCCTGCTGCTCTTCGAACGATTTCGCACGACTCTCACCGATCGCACATAGTGCGCTGTTCCAAGAACACTTCGAAGATGGTCTTCCGTGTCTTTAAAGGGCCCCTAAATCCCTTCATATATTTTTTGAACATTTCAAGTAAACGCGCAGCAGGGGGAATCTAGTGATGCCAACTGCGGAAACGATGTCCATTGTTTGAACAAGAACCTACGACTTCCGGTTAGTCTGCTAGCAGGTACGCGCGCTTTCTGCTCTTCCTCGACGTGTTGCTTGTTTGTGCGCCCTTGCGAATCGATAATTACAGTCCGCAACGCAAGTGCCAAATCGCTCGCGTTCCAACGCAGTCGTGCTTAGCGGTCTGATTAGCGGCGCGAAGAGAGTGTGACAGTGTTGGCCTTTCCAGACGTGCGTGCAACACAAGGTCTATAGCGGTACGCTTCGCATAACACGGGCCGGCACCGCAGCAACAGCGGGTAGCCGAGAAGCGCTGAGTCCACGTTACCGGCACGGTAACTCATCGCACGCCGTTTGCCATTCGCGAGCCGCCGTTCGACAGCGGTTCTTGCTCGCGAACGGCGAGATTTCCTTGCCGTACGTAGAGAGGATGAGACCGGGACTCATTTGTGCGGCAGATTCACCGCCGCTGATCGCTCGACGGCGCCGATATCGTAGCTATAGGCCTTTTCTGGTTCCCTTCAAAGCTAAAACGGACGGCGCTTTGAAATAAAAAATCGACGCTTACACGCCTCAATATTTTCTATTCGTTGTCATCGATCTTCGCAATACTTGTACACAAAGAAGAAAAATACGCTGATATTAGCGGTGACGTCGGCTGCGATGCGAGCACAGCCGAGCCCGTCGTCTCCCGGCTGGAGCTGATGTTTTCGTTGCCGGTGGCGGATGCGCGCACGTTCGCGGTCGTCGATTGGGCCATTGATGGTGCAGCGGGCGGGGCGCCGACCGAACTGCCGTCTACTTTGGACACCTCTTGCGCGGCAGACGTTCTACGGCACTGGCGGACGGTTCGCCGTCGGTATATGCTCCGCTAGCGTGGACGTGACCGGAAGTATGCAGTGTTTTGAGAAGCGCGTTGGCGATGACGTTTGTCACGTGACCTTTAGAGAAGCACTCGGCGAGGAGGGGAGACCAGCCGATGAGGAGAGTAGCGAAGGAAAGAGCGAAACGAGCGCGGGCCATTTTTCGATCATCAAACGCGTGTAACTCCGCTATTACGGCACCATTTGGAAAAATTCTCGCGGCTACGTGTTCATTGTAGACTCGTGCACAACTGCAACACCACAACTAAATTTCGACCTCTGGGTGGTTTAGGGGCCCTTTAACGACAAGAGGTGAACGTACAGTTTACGTCCTGGTCTTCATTTGTGCTAATTAGTGCAGTCATGAAAATGTCGTCCATGACATCTACTTCAGTGGATTTTCTGAGCGTGTATCATTAGCACGTCAGTAAAACGAGGCCAATGATCTGTTGTGTTGTAATAGAACTTCATTTCTTTTTTTTTTTTTTTTTTTGTCCTGGTGTATGATGGCATGATCGCCAGTATCGCGCTTGCACTCGAGAGAGAGAAAAAAAAACGAAAGGTACGTGCGGCAGTTTTGTGGATCTGTCGTATGATTTTTGTATTGTACTTCAAGAAATGATTTCTACATTCATATTGCATGGCGTTACAGCTCACTCATATTATAGTGAACATGCGTATGTGAATAAATGAATAAAGTTGAAACATAATTTACAATCATTCTGTGTTCTTAGTTTGACAAAAGTGGATTTTAAGGTACCACAAAAACGGACAACCTTCTGTAATAACAATGAAAAAAGTACGTCGCATTCTGCCTGTTACAGTATCATAAGCATTTTCTCCCCAATATCAGAAAAGAAAGCTTCATTACAACTAAATATTCACGCTTTTAACATATGTAAAAATATTCTCTAAACATAGCGAAAATACCAATAACACGGTTATTATATTATGTATATATCGGTTTTTTTTTCATAGCCACATAACTATAGAATATGCATACCACAGGTTACACGTTTAAGTGAACCGGTGAGCCGTTCAAATTAACCGGTTCATTTCAGTGAGCTGAGCCGTTCCGAGCCGCTCACTGAAATGAGCCGTTTTGCCCATCTCTAGCATTTACAGCTGAGTTGATGCGGTGCTTGATGACGGTAACACCAGTCATGGAAAAAACACTGCATACCACCCCCAAACAAACGGGTTGACGGAACGCCTGAACCGCACTATTGCTGACATGTTGTAAATGTATGTTGACATCTAACATAAGACTTGGGATGAGATCCTGCCTTACGCTACATTCTCCTACAACACGGCCCTACAGGAGTCCACTCGTCTCACTCCATTTGAACTTGTCTATGGGCGCACCGTCACAACAACGGTGGATGCGATGCTGCCAGCAGATAATGACGACGGCAACCCGTGCGACGTTGACTAGTTCCTACAAAGAGCCGAAGAAGCCCGCCAGTTTGCACGATGGCGATTACGCCATCAAAATGCAAGGACGAACGTTCTTACAAAAGGCACCGCCGAATAGTTCAGTGCCAGCCGGGTGACAAGGTATGGGTATGGACACCAGTGCGACGTCGCGGACTCTGAGAAAAGCTACTTCGACGGTACTTTGGGCTATATGATGTTATCCGGCGACTAAGCAACCTGACTTAGAAGTCATCCCTAGTGGAAACGAGCGCACTAAACGCCCGAACATTGCTGACGTCGTCCACATAGTCCGCATGAAGCCCTATTACGAGCGACAGCGAAAAGCCTCCCACAAACTTAGCTACCTCCCTGCCTGCATCGGGACGATGCTTATTGGGGGGGGGGGGGGGGGTATACATACATATATACATATATATATATATATATATATATATATATATAATGCCGCAAGTCTGCTCCTAAACATATGTTCTACGACAGTAGCCAGCGAGACACTCTGTCAAAAGAGCGTCTGCTACGTCTCGCGCGCCTGCTTGGTTTCGTGGGGTGGCGCAATGTATGCCGCTCGTGCACGCGCTCGAGACAGTGGCGCGGACCATCACTGGAGAAGAAGAAGAAGTGCGTTCGGTGTAGAGAGGCTCGTGTGTTGAACGTTCTTGAAACCTCTTTGTGTACATAGTTTCAGGGCACAGGTTCGCAATTAAGAAACCAGTTATTGTATTTTACTCCTCGAAACCCTTACAAAAATGAGTTAAGACTGTCTGTAGAATCTCTAAAGACTTCTTGTAGACAACTTTGCCTTTCTATAGATTTGTTCTTCTGTTGATAAATAATCTATAGACTGTCTATAGACAAAAGTTGATAAGATACTTATTTCTTTGTCTACTCACATTCTATAGACAGTCTATAGAAAGAAGTCGATAAGATGTTTGTTTTTTCTTGTCTACTTCCTCTCTGTAGACTATAGAAAAAAGTCGATACAGTCTCTATTTATTCTTGTCCATTCATTGTCTATAGACTGTTTATAGACAAAAGTTAATAAGATTTTATTTCTTTATGTCTACTCCCATTCTACAGTCGGTCTACAGAAAAAACTAGATAAAATGTCTATTTTTGTCTACTTCCTCTCTGTAGACTATCTATAGAAAAAATTCGATACAGTCTCTATTTATTCTTGTCCATTCATTGTCTATAGACTGTCTATAGACAAAAGTTAATAATATCTTATTTCTTTTTGTCTACTCCCATTCTATAGTCGGTCTACAGAAAGAAGTCGATAAGATGTCTATTTTGTCTACTTCCTCTCTATAGACTATCTATAGAAAAAAGTCGATAGAGTCTGTATTTATTCTTGTCCATTCATTGTCTATAGACTGTCTATAGACAAAAGTTAATAAGATTTTAATTTCTTTTTGTCTACTTCCATTCTATAGTCGCTCTACAGGAAGAAGTCGATAAGTTGTTTGTTTCTTATTGTGATCTTCCGCTCTATAGACTATGTATAGACCAAAGTCGGTACCGTGTCTATTTATTCTTGTTCATTCTGTGTCTAAGAACAGTCCATAGGCGACAGTCGATAAGGTGTTTATTATTTTTGTATACGCCCGGTTTATAGATTTTCTATAGGCGAAAGTTGACAAGGTGTCTACTTTTATCTATTCCCCGTCTATAAATATAGACTGGACAAAAGTCGTTACATTGTGTTTTTCTGTCTATATTAGCTATCTATACGCCGTTTATATGCAAAAGTTTTTCTGTTTGCTATTTCTTTAGCTGAATGCCAGTTTATAGAATGTCTACAGAGAAAAGCAATAAAGGTCACCATGGCATCTCTGTCATTAAATTACGCAGTCCTTAATTATTATTTTACCAGGTAATTAGGTGTTTAAGTGTCTGCTCGCCGAGTTTCACCCAGTATTGCACTGGTTTTTAACATGTAACCTCTGGTCCCGGCACCCTAGTTAGTCGGGAATGCATCACCAACGATAATTTTTCCCGGCGAACCACACGGCGGCGGAATATATACTTCTATGTGATTGACATTATTTTTAATGGTTTTCTATATCCCCCCCCCGATCAAGGCTATAGGGTGGGACATCACTAAGATCATGTTAACTTGAGCGAACAGACAGTATACCGATTGCGGTAAGCTGTGAGATGAACTAAAGGACAGCCAATATTATAAAAGTCTTAATGCTTCAGGTTACTTGCCGTCTATAGACAAAAGTGGTTAAACTCGGCCCAACCCGTGTACGCTGTAAGCAAGCGGAGGTACAGGCGGATAATACGGAGCTTCGTTTGATATAAACCACTGGGATTGTATATACTGCTCACATATTTCTTTAAAGCCTTTTTGTAGAGTTTTTTATAGACATGGTGCATATACTTCTGCACTTGTTCACCACATTATATGACCTCCGTAGTCACTCTCGGCAATCCCAAGACGGTCCTTACAGTTGTTTTTTATAGCATTACTTTTGCGGCAGTAAATAAAGAAAGCAAAATGCCGATCCAATCATGTAAATAGAGGTTATGAATGCCAGTTTTTGCGAGAAGCGGATTACAAACCGGCATCATGCTAACAGCACAGAGACTTGTAATGTGTATAGCTGACAATGCAGAATTTGCTAGTGTGCAATGAACCAATGTCGCGTATGTGGTGTGCGCCTTATGTGTCGTCTGATTGTCAGATACTCTTTAGGTTCTCCCCATATCTAGGCTGTATCACTAACATCGGGTGGTTTTCGCAGAC
>NC_051159.1:188426095-188437942 GCF_013339745.2 Dermacentor silvarum | reverse complement strand
CAGCCATGAGCTCGGCGCCGATAGAAAAGCGGGAAGATGTCAATGCTGCCCTTCAACTGCTTTATTTTGATGTGTCGGCGCCTGCTTTTGTTTGTCTGAATCACAGAAAGATAACGTTATTCATACACCTTTTATAAACGCTTTTTGTTTCTATGCGGTTTAACGCATGCATGAACGCACATTTTATGAGTGCAAAATTAAACAGTTGCAGTTAAGCTTTGCCCTGTTTACATGTTTCTCACTTCTGTTAGTGAATAAGTGTCAGAGGAAGGGCAGTGCAGTCCACGACACCGGAGAACTAGGCGGTGTTATGAAATTAGAAATTTTCCAGGCATAGTATGGGGTCTCCTGGCGCGCGAGAAGGGTAATTGGGAATATGTGATATGCTTTTCTCCTGCAGTACACATAAACTATATAGGAAGACTAATACGACGCCGACAATGATGATCCCTGTGTGGTAGTCAAGTTCGCGCTCATTTACCTGCTCATAGTATATTTACGTAGGCCACTTGCTTGAAATGCATGTTTGAACGGCAGCACCAACAACGCAAGTACACAGAGAAAAGGACCACTGTACGCGGCGCGGAACAGCACCGTGTTTCATGCTCTCTCTTATCGATACGTGTGTAGTTTTTTCTGTTGTTATAGGCTTGAAACGGCTTTTAGATTCGTATTCGCCCGGATCAGTCTTCTGGAAATTTGGGCTTGCTGGTTCATGATATTCGGGTGGTATAGCGCAGACCTGTCTACGTGCGTTGCTTTGTGTACCGTGTTCTTATAGGCTTAGCTACGCCCGTGCTACATGTTGCCCTGTCCCGCCTCCACTTCTGCAATAGCCGCGTCTGTTCAATGAAGCGCGTACCCGCGGGTCTTTGTCGCCGCAGCTACCTGAATGCTTCGTTCAGCCTACCACCCGAAGTGGCCGGAGCGATGCTGCAGTTTCCCGTGGACCTGTACCTCCTGATGCGCAAGAAAGGTCCAGCGAGCAACGTGCTGTTGTCTCCCTGGTACCTGGCCTGCATGATGGTGACCGCGTACCACGGCTCGTCCGGAGCCACCCGGCTGCAGATTGCACGCGCACTCCACACGGATGACGACGGCAGCATCGTGGGGCGGCTGGATGACCACGCGAGCCGCCTTCTCGGCCACGGCTACCGCCGGCCACATCACACCCACTCGGGTACGCACGCGCACAACTCCAACTACACCGGTATGGGGCGTAAGCCTGGGGACATTGTTGCCTCGGAACATTGTTGCCTGGTAACATTGTTGTCTCTCTCACACCTAGAGACAGTCTTTGAAATTTCCTATACTCGCCTCGTTGGAACAATTGGCTCCTTCATGTAAGATTATCGAAGGTGTGATAAAAACATGGCACAAATTTACTTACTAAAATTACTTGAGGGATCTCTAACGCTGTCATCCTTGAGCTACCATGGGAATGGTCGTTAGTACATGGCTTTAACACATCTTCGTGCTTGCGTCTTTAAGCGTTCTTGTGGCTTTATTTGTGATGCTTCATGTGCTATAAGGTGCTTTAGGTGTCCTACTGTTATCTGCATAATTGGTGAAGCAACATCCCATCTTTCTAAACGCAAAGCTCAATCGGTGACTGAGTAAATGTATAATCGCTGCGAATTGTTGCACTGTTTACGCTATAGTTTCTTCGAAGTGGTCATTATACAAATCCATGAAGCTATTTGAAACCAGAAGGACAAAGTTTATGCAAATCTGTGCACTGACCGTCATTCACATACTGGCCTATCCGCCACACTACCAACTCCCACAAACACTAATATATAGCCCCATTGTTTCCTGTGGTAATTTTTGTAGGAAGCTCTGCGCTGCCACCAGGCTCCTTCAATACTTTTCGTTTGGTCAGCAACTTGCCCGAAAGTTCCATATAGGGACAGAAAGAAAGTGGCACGGGGGGCGCTGACGTAGCAGATGGGCAACAACCTGCCACGCTGGAAGGGTGGGCTGCGCGATCGTGCAAATATTACACCAGGAAAGGTGCCTCTTCCACGTTCATTTCAGAATGTTTGCATACTGAACAGGTAGCGGGAATGTTAGGCAAAAAAATTTAGTGCGCGATGTGTTTGTGCTTAAGTTACACACGGCAGCTTTCTGTGGCATTCCTCGCACAAAAGGTTGCGGTCGGCTGTCTGTATTTACTCCATTCGCTAGTTAGTTACATTTCGTAGGCAAGTTAATTAATTATTAGCTGATTAGGTAGTAAGTAGCAAGTTATACTTCGTTAGTTATTTCAATTAAACCAGTTAGCTAGGATAGTCACTTAATCATGTTATGTAGTGTCTTTCAGCAGAGTTACGTGCAGGAAGAGACGAAGTTGACAGGACAGACGCTCACTTACAACTGAAATTTACTGAAAAGTTTCCAGGAATTGGAGGGCCGCACATGCGCACTCAGGAGACAGATATAAAACTCATGCATAAACGCATGCAAAAGTTCTAAAATGGTAACGCCCAAGGAGATAGCTAATTTTTTTATCTGTCAGCGCACATGACGCGAACCGACACACGAGGCAGATTGAGCGGATTGTGCGGCCAGCCTCAAAAATTTCCATCAGCAGTCAGTCATTACACTTGTTAATTATCGTTACATCTTTAAATAGTGCAGTGCAACCGCAACCTATGATGTGCGCAGGTAGGTGCATACCACCCGCTGCAGCCTTTAAAGACGCTGCGTGCTCCCTGAGTCGGTCGTTTAAACATCGACCCGCTTGGCCAATGGAAACTTTACTACAGCGCAGTGGAATCTGATGCTATTTAAAGATGCGCTGCGCGATTTAAAGATGCAACGATTTTAAACAAGTCTAATGACAGACTGGTTAGGGAAATGTTTGAGGCGGGCCAGATGTCCGCGCAATCTGCCTCGTGTGTCGGTGTCCCGTCAGTTGCGCTGACGAATAAAGAAATTAGTTATCTCCTTTGGCGTTAGCATTTTTACAACTTTTGCATGTGATTATGTATGAATTTCGTGTCTGCCTCCTGACTGCTAATGTGCGACCCTCTGCTTCCTGCAAACTTTTCAGTAAATTTCTGTTGTAAGTGAGCGTCTGTCCTGTCCACTTCGTTTCTTCCTGCAAGTAATTTCGCTAAACGACACTACATAATGCACCAACTGGCCCAACAGTCTACGCTTAGTTAGGTTAGTTGAGGTCTTTATTAAGGCGAAAGCGTTAGGTGTCTATGTTGGCGGTGCCCTTGGAAGTGACCTTGGCGAAACTGCGCCGTAGGGAAAATTTGCCGATGCCGCCAAAAATGGTCGTATTCACGTCACATTTCTCAGGAGTAAATTAGTGGCTTTGAAAAGAAAATTTGGTAAATTTCGGTCTGGGTAGGAAATGAACGCGGGCCTCCGGTGTTCGAGACGAGCCCGCTTCCCTGAAACCACGGCTGCTCCATGGTTCTAGCTTAAGAAAGGTATGTATAGTACGTGCGTGATTACACGCGACACGCCGCAGCCACCTCGCTGACTAAACGTGTGGCCTAGTGCGTGCTGCACTTACTACGTTAAGTGTTCGTATGTGACGTTGAGGAGGTCGCCTTAGTGCCACACGTGTACTTCCCATTGCGGTTCGTGGTGTGTTGCAAGAAGTGTAACCCCGATTTTATAACTTTATGTATTACCAAATGTACAGCAGGCTTTGATCTTCTTGGGGGACAAGAGTGTAACACCTGCCGAGATTTTTAGTTCAGGTAGTTTAGGTAGCAAGTTTAGTTATTAAGGTAGGTTTGATGGTTAGATTAGTAATTAGTTGACCGACACCGGGTCACTGGATGAGGCTGTCGATACGGCTTTGAAAAGCAGTCCAGCTAGTCCTTAAAAATCCTCGGAATGGTGTTTGCTTCAAGCTTAGGTCACTCACATTGCAGCGACACAAAATGTCCGTTCACTGTTCCCACGTCTACACTGCTTCGCTGTGGAAATGTTTTTAACCTGTACGAACATGTTTCCAGTCAAATGTGAAGCCAAGAGTCTCTGGCCGCGGAACGATTCACTTCCACTTGTCTCCTAAGTCCGCGTCGGTAGGGGAACAAAAGAATTATTTTGTTTCGTCGGCATCCTTGCTGCTCTACCGACAGGCAGGCAGGCAGGGAATGTTTAAGGACTGTTGCTATCACGACGCATCCATGTGACCACACGGAGAGAGATGGTACCGTGCAAGAATTGAAACGCGAGCAGCTACAAACAGCAACGCACACCTTTTACGTGTAAACACATAAAAGTGTAAGGGCAATCATTCTGTCGCCACTTTCTAACAATTGAGTAATCCCAAGTGTACCTATTGAAGTCCAAATTAGGGCAGTGTTACAAATGCAGGTGAAACTGGAAACGAAATAACACGTTGTGCTGCTTTCGACATTGTAAGCTTTTCAGTTTTGAACACGGTACAGAGAGGGGGCGCAAAAGTGCCCCTTGCGCCTAAAATGGCAGTCGACGTATGCGCAAAGTCTGCGTACGCACAGAACATCTACGGCATGCCTTCTCCGGAACCCTTCTCTTCTTCAATCAGCGCCGCGGTGTGTCGAACGCATGCGCTATTAGAAACGCTCTCATATCGTTAAGCAGGAGTTACGTGACCAGAAGAAAAGCACAGAAAGACCCTGCTGCCACTGAGATACAAAGACAATAGATCCCGCTTTGTGTCTTGATACCTATAGCTTTGATCTCGGTGCGTTAAGTTTCTTTTATGTAGTACAGCACAAACTTGCCTGACAGCCACATTTCAAGGATTTGTTTTCGCCATGCTGGTCATTCGTACGGGAGGTGCACGGAACAGGGCAAAAATGAGCGGCCAAATTTGTATTTTCACAAGTTAAGCAGGAAGCACTCTGAAAGAGGAAGAAGTTTCGCACGTTGCATTTGCGATGAATCTTATTCAGACAGCAGCATTACGCTTAAGACCTAGCAAAGCACCTTCAGCATAAGGATCGGGCTGGTGCGATTTGAGGCCAATACAATTTCTTTTTTCTTAATTCAAACGTTGGCTTATTGGGGTTGCAGTATTGAAACTGTATTTTGTTAGGACAGATAAAACAAGCCGACTGTCGGTGTGTGCATGAAGGTTGCTGAGGAAGTACCGTAGCTGGAAGTAACATTTCCCGAGTTAAATTGGATTGCAATAACAGGGCGCCACTTCAGATGAACTAAGTCATGATTAGAGTGCAGGAAAGCTATTATGTACGCTCCTTTTTTGACGTGCTTAGCAGTGGGCAGTCTATAGTTATCTGAAAGGGCATACCTGGTTGCCTGATGCCCGCATTGGCTGAGGGGCGCGTGAAAGTACTACCTAGGAGTAAACTGTAACAGAGGTAACATATATTCCGAGTGCCGTAGAATGTAGGGGTAAGAGAGATAAGAGAATATTTAATGCGAAAAGAAAGCCGAGAAGTTGGCCGGAGAAGCTCGTCTCTAGCCAACTACTGTTTACAGAGCCCTGAAACACTTCTTGAGCATAATAGGGAAACGTTGCCGATCTGTCTTGAAGGCTGCTGTGAACACGTGAGCCAAATATTACTGCACTGCATGCCGCAGGGAATTTACGATCTCGTTAGAAACAGCGAAAAATTGCTAGCTCTCGGTTTCGCAATATCGTCATGGAGCGGCAGTGCAAGCAGTTAGTCCCGCCACACTGTTGGCTGATTTCGTGATCGCGAGAGCATTCTCAGAAATACGTAATTGCGAATTTCGGGCTAAATGTATCTCTGCGATCTCAAAATACAAAAAAATTATGGTCAAAGTTCTCAGCAGACGGACGAGAGAGAAGCGAAACGGCGTGCTGCGCGAAACTCACACGAAATGGTTGCAGCGCGGAACCGTTGGCTTCGGCTCCGGTGGGACGATTTGTGGCTACTCCGTTCAATTGCAGAATGTAGCTCAAATCCTGTTAAAATCTAGCGCTTAATGCAGCTTCAATTCTGCTTAAATCCTTCGCTTGCGTACCGTATTTACTTGCATAACTAACGCACTTTTTTTCCCGAAAAATCTGCGCCCACATGGGCGGTGCGTTTGTTATGCGGGGTAAAATTATGAGCAATTTTTTTCCGCGGCCACCTTTAAAAAAGTCGCAGTTTCTCCCGCAAGGCCAACGATCGATTGCGATATCAAATGCGTTGGCAGCTACAGGAAGTAAGGATAGTAGTTTTATCGGCCGTATAAACTTGCAAAGTAATTTAACCAGCATGGTGTCAGTGCGCACAGGCAAACATGAACCCATCATACTCGATGACCGCGGACACTCACTATCAAAACGCTGGTTTGAGGAAGCGCTGCAGCAACAGCGAGTGAAGTGACCTTCGTGCCGTGTATCGCTTCAACGCAAACTGAGCGACGATAACGGTGCACGCACAAAGGTATAAGCCGCCGCCACACGTAGACTCAGACCTCGAAGCAGATAGCTGTCAAGATACGGTGCGCGCGGCCGCGCAATGTGCAGTTTCTGCGAAGCCTCCCTGACCTCCCACCGGCCCCATGCGCGCGAAGAAATACGGCGCGTTTCCTCCCCACTTTACCTCCCTCGAACGCGGGAGATAGAGTCGCGATCGTCGGCGCCGACAGCAAAAATGCGCCTGGGGTGTCCGTATGATTGCTATCGCAATAAAAGTAGGAGACACACAGTACGATTCCATGTCTGATACGGTGTCCGATACAATCGTACCCGCCGCAAACCATATCGGACGCCGCATCATACTGTCTCTCTCCTACTTCACGACAGCAAGTTCAGGGTGCGTTTATTAGGCGGGAGAAAAAAAATTCAAATTTTGAGGACTAAATTGGGTGTGCGTTCATTGTGCCAGTGGGTTCATTACGCGAGTAAATACGGTAGTTCAAATCCAGCGCTCATGCAGATCCACTAACGTGAAACCTGGGGAAGTGTGAAGCAGGGATGCGCCGGTGCTGGAGTAGCTCTGGAGGGAGGAGCAATCGAGCGCTTGTGGGGTGGTGGCGCCCTCTCTTGCGCTGCGCTGCTACCTGTCTGGCGTTTCAGAACCAATTTTAACGAGTTGCTGCTAACAATGCGCTTCATGCTTAATTATTCTTGTCTTTTAAATTATTCTGAATCACGTTCGTTTATTTTGAACCGGTTTTGATCAATTCTGCACTTGTTTTGACCCTGTTTTGAGCACATGTGCGGAGCGTGATCACGACGGACGCCGACGCCGACAGCCCGGGCCCCTAAAGTGCTTCGCACTTAAAAAAACATTTCATCTTTGCAATGCTGGTCTACACACCGAAATCGCGCGTAGTTGCGCCTGCTGGGCGTGGCCTCCGAGATGGCAGGTGGCATGGTGCATAGCGTAGTGTACCGAGGCCGCCACGGGGTGCCGCGACGAGTCTTTTCCCTGGCAGGACACTTGTCTTAAGCGGGGTTTTCTTTGCCCTTTTAACTTCTCGGCTGTGTAGCTTCCAGTGCGCTAGCGGAGACGAAAAAAGGAGAAAGCCCAGTATTGGTCCGATAAGTCCACTTATTTCACTTCACTTCACTACACTTTAATACCTTAAAGACCTCATTGGAGGGGTATTACATAAGGGGTGGTTAAAAAAATAATAAACATTAAATACAGGCGTTCGTTTTGAGATATGTGATAACAGCTTCGGTAAAGGCAGATGGGCTTGTGATGGCTGCGATGGCGTGTGGAAGGCCGTTCCAGTCCCTGGATGCTCGAATAAAAATGATGCTTGAAAAGTGGTGGTCCGGGCACGTGCGCGTGCAACTTGAAGCGGATGACCGGTGCGATGAGATATGTATGAAGGTGGCGTGATGTACGGTGGGTGATTTAGGGAGCTGTAAAAAAATGAACGGAAGAGAGAGAGGGTGGCAACCTGTCGACGGAAAGAAAGAGCTTCCAAGCCAGATTCCGCTTTCATCGATGAAATGCTGATATCGTACGAATATGAAGAATGAATAAACCTAGTGAGGAATGAGAAAAATTTTTGTTTGCTGCATAAAATTCGTGAGGGGACATGCTTTAATAGAGAGAAAAGCGTTTCAGGGCCCCTTCAAGTGTTGGCTGTCTTCAACTGCGTAGTTACGAATATTGAATTTAATAAAAATTTTCCTGTATAGTTTGTTGACAAGTCAGCTACGAGCATTCGGTAATAAATCCTTAGGAGTTTCTTCATATTTACGTGTTCCAGAATCCTTGTCGGATATCCCGGAATAAATGAGAAATTATAACCCTTAATGAGAAGTAAAATCAGAAACACCTTTTTATTTTCTAGTGCAGTCGTCGCAACACGGACCAAAATCTTAGTACGAAATTTTTCATCACGGCTATGGGATGGGTCCCTTATTTACATTACGAAAAGAGCATAACAATCACGGTACCATAGATGCACGTGGAAATGCCATAGGAGAAAGGTCCAGCACAGCGTTTCTGTTACAAGAAAGTGAATGCCTCTTGCGTGGTTTCAACAGGTGTCAACGTGACCTCGTACTTTGCCCTGTACCACGACGCTCGCGTCAAGCGGTCCCCGGACTTCGAGGAGCCCCTTTCAAACATGGACAACCGCCTGCACATCCGTGACTTTGTCGACAACCCCAAGCAGTGCCGCCTCGCCATGGATGGATTCTTTCGTGCCATGGCGGGTTTTGTCTTTGATCAAGACGTATTTGCCGGAGACAACTTCGATTCGGGCACGCACCTGGTGTTGGCCAGCGTGATTTGCTTCAGCTCGCGTTGGTTCATCCCAGGAAACGCACCGCGCTCTACCGGTCACTTCCGCAGCGAGTCCGTTCAGGGCGGAAGCGATGACAAGGTGCCGACGGTGTGCCTGACCGGAAGTTTCAGATTTGCAGAGTTCGCCGATGGCGACGGGTTCGACGTGTCTGTCGTGGACATTCCGTACCAGGACCCTCGACGATCCATCGCGATCTTCCTTCCGGCGAAGTCGTCGAGCCTCGAGGCCGTTGAGAAGGCTCTCACGGCGGCCAAGATCCTCACCTGCCTCAGCCGCCTCGAACGCCATCGCCTGGTGGAGGTGACCCTTCCCCGGCTGGACGTGAAGTGCTTGACGGACCTCAAGCGCACTCTACCCCTGTTGGGCGTTGTGGAGGCTTTCGGCAATTCTGCCGACTTCAGCAACATCGCACCGGTTGTGGGACTGAAGCTGTCGGCAGCCCGGCACCTCGCCGTCTTCCATGCGGGGCACAAGGGTCCCAACACAGTGCATGCTCAAGTCACTGCGAAGGAAGTCGCTCGCAGCGCCAACAGTGGCAGTCTTGCTAAGTTTACGGTCGATAGACCGTTTTTATTCGTTGTGCTCGTGCGGGACCCAGACACCGTGCTACTGCTCGGTTCGGTGACGCGCGTTGTGTGAACTTGTTTTGTGAACGCATACTTTGCTCTATTTGCAGTTTATGCGCTGATTTCGAAATTTCTTGCACATTTTGCCATCCGCTGTGTTATATGCATTGAATCGCCAATCAAACGTCGAAAGTGTTGTGCGTTTTCCTTTTTCGAAGGATGGTGTTAGAAGTATAATCTAAAAATATCAACAATGAACTTAGTACGCATGTGGCTCGTCAGCTGTGTGTGCACCAAGACAAGTCCCTTGAAGTCGAGGGCTTTTGTGTTCATTTGGCTGATGCTGCGCCCTAAAACGTACAACTTATACTATATAAACGTACTTGGACAAACGTATAATCACTGCCATATTACAAAAAATACGATAAAATCAGTATGTATTAATTATAATGAAAAGATGATGGTTAAACTAAAATACGCTAAATTTGACCTCACATTATGCAATAAAAAGCTCCCCGCTCTTTACATTGCCACCAAGTGTAATCTCCTTTGAACGTAGAGTTCCCTAGACACACCGGAAAAAACAGATTATGGTCTCTCGTAATACGCTTTCAACTGGTTGATTAGGGTTTGTTTTTTACACAGGTTGTATTTCAACTAGGCTTATTTAACTTCGTACGCACATTAACCGCAGTACTCGCCACATTTTCAATAAATATAATCTAAATGTCAGCCATATTCCTCTCGTGACGTCAGATTGCATTCCGCGTGGTTTGTAAAATACATGATGCTCTGAAGTGCATGAAAACTAATTTACTTCAAAGGCCATAACCAACACAGACGGTTAAAATTTTGCCTACACATCACCCATAACCTACGCACTATTTTCGCATACAGTGACATGGGTCGTTCAGATCATCCAGGACACTGGAAAAGGCTAAAAATAGCAAGAAAACTGCTATCTGCAAAGCTTATAATTTAGTATAATCCGACGCATTGGTCACAGTCACTAGTAACATTCCAGCCACATCCCCGATATGCAAACTCGGCACCGCGATAGGAGCAAATAACGAATTTTTAGCGCTTACGTCAAACTATTTCCAAAGCCCCAGGGACGCTGCCCACCTCGGACGATCGTAGCGTAGGCTCACTTTGATGAATAATGTTAACAGCGGAGCTGGGGCGCTATAACGTAAAATGATTCCGAACTGTTTTGAATCCAATTTCTCCAATGAGCTTCCACGACTGGTCAAAACATTTTCAAAACGTCACCTAAACCACGATAGTTCCCCATCTGATATAACGTGTACGCACTGATTATGCATGATTGAACCACACAAAAGAAAATAATCATTCCTGATTCGACGCCTTTTCACCATTAGCCCTTTGCTATTGGTCCAATGTTTTCTGGCTACGCCCACTTCGCCTGTCTGTCACGCGACGTCACAAAACCATGAAAACTCGCCACGTCAAAGTGACGTCTACGCGAAAAAACGCATTAATATGCCCAAGAAAACAACTTTTTTCTGAATAGCCACAGACTGCTCCATTCCGAAAGGAATAGAAGATGGCTACCCACCGATCGCTCAGACACTCGCTCCTCGCACCTGCCGGTGAGCATGTATTTGCGCGTGATAAATCTTTTTGCGTGGCAAAATGTTATCGAGCCCTTTCGGCATGCATACGACATCGATCTGCCAACTTTTCCTTGCTGAGGATCCGTTTTAGCGGCATTCTTATCCTTCCATTGCACGCCACCGCGATTTTCGAACAGCCATAGCAAGCTAAGGAAGGCGAAGCGGATCAATCGGAGAAGCCGGCACCACCCTCTTCATGCGGTTATCTATTTTCCCTGTGCTGGCTCGGCCCCATCGAAACCCTCTCCACTAGAGCGTGCTCCTCGCCCCTTGTCAGTCAATAAGATAAGAAAAACCGCTGAATGTAGACAATGTTATTGGTCCTGAAAGCGAACAAAGGTGACCTCCTATAAACGAGGGGAGTGTTTGATTGGGTTGTTCAGACAACCTTGCGGGTAACCGCCCGGTGCTTGCGTCGGGGGTTACGTAAGTTTGACGTCAGGAGTTAGGAATCAAAACAGTTTGGAATCATTTTACGTTATAGCGCCCCTGTTCTTAGCCGAGCATGCGCTGTCGATGACGGCGCCCACACACAGGAGCAGAGCCCGAGATTTCACGTGACCCGCTCGCCGGGAGGAGAGGAGCGGACCAATCGCAGCGCGCGCCGGAGAAGAGGGAGACGGGCACCAGGGTATAATACCATCTTTGCGGGGCGTGCTCTTCTTACCATGGACGCCGCTCGGCCGAAGGAGGAGAAGAGGCGCCGGAGTATAATAGCAGCCGCTCGGCGCGAGTGGCAATACGCAGACACATATGCGGCAATCGCAGAAACAGAAAGAACACAGCTTCGCTGTTTTGACAGATTTCATACAACTGGCTGCGTTTCTTTCCTCCTCCGAGCTCATGATTAAGCACCACCTTCAAAACTTTGGCTGCGCATCAGCCAGCAGATTACACTTGGCCACTCGTAATGGAAAGTACATGGTATTTTCAGT
>NC_051159.1:188356095-188421095 GCF_013339745.2 Dermacentor silvarum | reverse complement strand
GATATACAGCTAATATAGATTAGTCAAAAGGTAGTCGGCCTACAGTTCATGTAGAAATAGTTGCCGCCATGTCGGAGACGTCGGGGAACCGGTGTCGGACAGCACTGTCGGACAGCTGGTTGGACAGCAGGGTCTAACTACAGGGTCAGATCGCCTCGTGGAGCTCAGGTGGCCCTGCGCCACAGTCGATGTACCGGAGCCTCCGCGTGCCCGGTTACCCGATGGCGGGGTTTGTGTTCCGGAGAACACTGCGGCAGCCCACCAGGTCACGTCCACAGCTGGCGAGGTAGCCCCGTGACCGCTCACCCGAACGCTCGATCAGCCAGGCTCAGGACCGCCAGCTCTCCTGGATAGTAGCCCAGCGGAAGAACTGGACGAGGTAACCCTGTGACCGCTCACCCGAACGCTCGAACAGCCAGGCTCAGGACCGCCAGCCCTCCTGGACCAGTTGCCCAGCGGAAGACCTTGACGAGGTGACCTCTCAGCTGGTGCTAGCTTTGATTGGGGTGCAGACGTAGTGACGTGGGCGGCGATAGGTCCTATGGGCCAGACGCGCAGCGAGGAAGCCCTGTGCCGTCGAACGCCGAACCTCGCGCGCTGCTCACGCCACGGGCCACGCTCCCTCGAGCCACGCTTTTCGAGGCGCCACTGTCAACGCTCACAGGTCGGTGTCGATGATGATGATCACCTTGAGGTACATACCCACTCACGGGTATTGGCCAAGAGTCGGTGTCATCTTCGCCACCGCACGGCGCACTGTCTTCACATGCTCATGTTTTACACTCCCGTGTACGATATACTATCACACTACTAAGCAAAGCGCAGAAACTTGCACTTGGCCTTCCGATGCACACGGCTACCCTTAACCTGGAGTGACTAGGAGTGACTAACACTTTAGAGGAGCTTATAGAAGTCCACCAGGCCGCCCAGCTGACGCGCTTAGAGTTCTACACCTCAGGGACGGAATCTTAGTTCACTTGGTTACCCACCCAGTCCTATTGTCCTTACATCTACGGGCCTTTCCCCAGCAGCGCGTGCCAAGCTCGTGGTATCGCCTATTCCCCGCCATATGCACCCTACTCGCCATACGGCCGCCGGGATCATCGGTCGCGTTACTTGCGGCGTGGATATCCCGTGGGCTGCAGCGCTGTTCGTGTGCTCTTCACTGACGCCAGCCCAGCGGATGAACGCGGGGGAGTCAAGGCAGTAGTGGACTCTGATATTATGACCGTATTCGCAGCCTCGGAACATACATTAACCGATGTCTCCCTCCTGGAAGAACGTGAGATTGCTAGGGTAATCCTTACCACCTCTTCTCACCCTGCTTCCACGCAACCCCAATCATATTCTCACAGACTCCCAGGCAGCTTGTCGGCGTTTTGTTTTCAACACTTTACAACCTACCACCACATCAATACTCGAGTCCTTCCTATCATCCACCTCGCATACTTTTCGGTTAATCTCGATGCCTTGGCACACAGCGATCCCCAAAAATGAGCGTGCTCATGCGCTGGCCCGAGAAATCTCATATCGAGCCGCTGGGGATCGCTCTGCCGTCATCCGACCGCAATCTTTCTCGTACGCATCCCAACTTGCTGAGATACGTCTAACTCGGCAATACTACCCCCCCGCCCTTCATCCTTCCCTTACTCGCCAACAGACTGTTGGCGACCGAATACAATCCCGAGTCCCCTTTTCTATTCCTACTTCTACACCTGCCGCGGTCCATCCAGCTCAATACCTGCTCTGCGGTGACCGCCCCACCCTGCTGCATATGGTCTGGCTTTGTCAAGACATTCCCAACGACTCTCCCGTTCCAAATCGCACCCTCACCTTCTGGGAGGAGCGGCTGACCAATGCTACGGCGACTGGTCAGCAATGGCTGCTCGACCGTGCCGAGGCGGTGGCTGCTAGCAATGGGGCCCCGGACTAAGGGCTCCACCTTCGAGGCACAACTGGTCTCCACGGCATTGTAATAAAGTTTTTTTTTCTCTCTCTAGGATACATCACTCCTCAAGCCGAGTGCTTCAAACGCAAGTTGCCGAGGCGCTGCCACCTGCCCCTGCTCTGCAGCCCGTTGTTGAACCGCTCACTTACGCTAACGCTGTGGCCTGGCCAGATGCTCCTCCGGCTCCTGACGCCTACCGGACCACCGGAACTTTCCAAAAGTGCCGCTGCCACCTTCACGTCTGGTTCGCGTCCCTTACTCGGCCGCTGCAGCCCCTGTCCTTCGTCAACCCGTGGCGCACACATGATAACCGGCCAATATGACGTTCGTGGGGTTTCCCGGGCAACGTAGCACGATTCTGCCGCCGTCGCAACTCCCGTTTTGCTTACAATGGGGGCGCCTCAAGCTACATGCCTGCTCGACTTCTGAGTCATGACTCGTCTAATCTTCCTCCGGACTCGTCTTCTAGTCGCCGTCCCTTCGATTCTCGCCGGTCGCCCTCCCCACGTGGCCGATCCTTTTCCCCCATGGTTCGTCGACTCAGCCCAGCCTAAGAGCAAAACTAACAATCGAAGTTCCAGAGGCAAGAAGTGCATTTACGTCGAACACTTCAAGGCCTCATTTTTCTCCTTCGAACGAAATTGAACTGTCCGTAGGCACGTCACCGTACACGCACTTGTTGATACCGGAAGCCGCCGTTTCTATTATTAGTGAAAAGCTTTGTCGCCATTTGAACAGTGTGACCACTCCACTTGCCTATCTATCGCTGCGTACGGCAACCTCACATAGCATTGAGCCTTCAGCATCATGCGCAGCCCGGGTCGTTATTAAAATCGTTATGTTTGTTTTCGAAATATGTCTTCCTATCCCGTTCCTCGCACCACGTCATTCTTGGATGTGTAAGGAAGAAGTGCGCCGTGCAGAGCCGGCTTCTTAGCCATAGATTGAATTTCTTATCTTCAATTAAGCTCTTATCGACTGCGCTCGAATTTGCGTTATCTGTGCCGTGCTTTGACCCTGACGACCACCATTCTACTAAAGTTGCTTCCGCCTTTGACATCGACATCACACTTTTCTCAGCCACTCTGTTCCCTGTGTCGTGTGACTCTGCAGCGAATTCATCTGTTTTGTTTACGCCGTCAGCTCCTTGTGCGAGCCATCGAAACCATCTGCTTTCTTTTGCGGTCGTCACTTTTTGCGGCGGTTCTGCTGCCCTTTACGTATGCAACCCTTCAGAGCTCCCCAGCGAGTACCTGGGGAGCTCTGAATCTTTCGATGGCGTTCTCCCGGCTACCATGCTTGACGATACGGCATCTCTTCCGATTTGTGCCGCCACTCCTTCCGACGCGACCGATGCCCCTGTGGACGTCTTCGCTCATGCCGTCCACTCTGCGCTCTCACCTGTCCAGTACAGGTGAGATCAAGCTCCTCCAGCGTTTTCGTGCCTCATTCGACATTGGCCAACCGTCCCTGGGTCGAACGTCAGCAGTCGTTCACCGTATCGACACCGGTCAACAAACCCCTTTGCACCAGTGTCCGATGCCCTGTCGGCTGCTGACCGCTGGATCATCGACCAGCAGGTTCACGACATGCTGCAGCGTGGCATCCTCCAGCCCTCTAACAGTTCCGGGGCATCTCTGGTTGACCTCGTTAAAAAAAATCACAGCATATCCACGGGGTGAATAATGATGAGTGGGCGAAGCTCCGGAGGGAATCATCGGATCTCCTGCTTAAGGGGATGCTAGCACAAACGCGTTAGAAACGTGCAGTACTCTCTAGTAAGGGGGAGCGGCCACAGCGTCTTACGCAGCCATTTACACATGCCGGAACGTGCACCGCGTTTGCCGATGCCATCACATGACTGCTGAGAGAGTATACTCCCGTATTCATAAACGCTCCTCGACTTGAACTTGACTTGCCACCGCCTTGGGCAGCGCGTTCGAAACGCGTTGAAGGTAAGGCGGAGAGGCCACAGCGTCTTACACCAGCTTCTTACACGGGCCGTAACGCGCTAGCACAAACGCGTTAGAAACGCGTTAGAAACGCGGCCTTTCGTTAATGTTGCGTATTTATTGCCATCGTGGTGCGTGTGTCTCTGTGCGCTTCGTGGCGTAGTGGTTAGCGCCGCGCGTTCGGAAACGAGGGGTCCCTGGTTCGATTCCGCGCTACGGACACAACTTTCGGAATTTTTTTTTTCATAAAACGCCGGAAGCGTTCTCCGGAAGCCGGAAGCTGGCTTCCGGAACCGGAAGTGGAAACGGAACTGGAAGTGGAACCGAAAGCGGAAGTCGGCTTCCGGTTATACTATACGTATACATATATATGTATATATGGGTATACATGCATATACGGACACACAACGCCATCTATTGAGCAATTCATAAAACTAGACGTGGCTACCTACTACGACGGGGACGAACGGGTGCCGCTATAAGGAGCTTCGCCCCTAAAAAGACGGCTCTATAAGGTTCTGCGTCGACTATCACCTCCTTAAACGCATAACGCGTAAAGATGTCTATCCTCTGCAATGCATCGACGATGCCTTGGACAGCCTACAGGGAGCAGAATTAATTTCCTCGCTGGATCTGCGCTCCGCGTACTGGCAAGTGCCGATGGCAGAGGCCGATTGCCAAAAGACAGCCTTTGTAACACCTGATGGCCCACATGAATTCACCATCATGCACTTCGGCCTCTGCAATGCACCTGCCCCTTTCGAACGGAGGATGGAATTCATTCTTCGAGGCCTGAAGTGAAACACGTGCCTCTGTTACTTAGATGACATTGTGTTTTTTTCTACCGACGGTGCGTCGCACCTCAGCCGCCTCGAGCAAGTCCTCGCGTGCCTCACCACTGCAGGACTGTAACTAAATTTGAAGAAAAGCCACATCGGCGCTAGAAAGTTCACTATTCTCGGTCATGTGGTCTCAAAAGACATCCTCCCGGACCCTACAAAACCTTGTGCCGGATCCGCGTTCCCCAACCAGCTACCACGAAAAAGCTTCGCAGCTTCATCGGCTTAAGCTCGTATTTCCGACACTTCGTCCGTAAATTTGCGTCCATATTTGTCCCATCGACCGAGCTTCTTACCGGCCGTTCTGACTTATCGGACTGGTCCCCGGCGTGTGACGACGCATTTCAAGAACTGCGCTGCCTTCTCACTTCGCCTCCAATACTGCGACACTTCGATCGCTCTGCTCCAACTGAGATTCACACAGACGCTAGTGGTGACGGGCTAGGCGCTGTTCCTGCACAACTCAACAATGGCTTCGACGAGTAGGTCGTAGCGTATGCCAGCCACACCCTTACCAATGTTACCAAAGCTGAGGTGAACTACTCCATTACTGAAAAGGAATGTCTGGCCATTATTAGGGCTATCGGGAAATTTCGTCTTTACGTGTATGGGCGCCCATTTGACATCGTGACCGACCATCATACCATATGTTGGCTATCTTCAGTAAAAGATCCAAATGGCCAGCTAGCTCGTTGGGCACTACGCATACAAAAATACGACATTATCGCTCAGACTGAAAGCATTCCGACGCAGACGCTCTTTCCCAGTAACTCCTGCCATCTAATCCTGTCTGCTCGTCTATTTCCGCTTGCGGTGCCTTCGCCCTCAACATTTCCCGCATGCCATCACAGCAGCGCAACGACCCATGGATCTGTTCCCTTCTAGACTTCCTGTCTAGCCGGTCGCCAGCTCCGATCTCGCGGACGCTCCGTCACCAAGCCACGCACTTCATCATTCGGGATAGCCTTCTGTACCACTGCAACTACAACTACAGCTGCCGCAAGTGGTTGCTTGTTATTCCCCGATACTTCCGCTCCGACGTCTGCGCCGCTTCCACGATGACCCATAATGCGGCCACGCTGTGGTATTAAAAACATACTCTCGCCTCCAGGTTCTGTACTACTTGCGCGCTATGTACCGTTTCGTTCACCAGTATGTCCGGTCATGCCCCTTGTGTCAACGACGCAAGACGCCATCTAAACATGACACCGGTCCTTTGCAACCTTTACCATGTCCCGCTCTAGCGTTTGACCGCGTCGGAATTCACCTATATGGTCCGCTTCGCAGCACTCCCAGTGGCAACCGCTGGGTTATTGTTGCTATCGACCACCTTACGCAATACGCTGAAACTTCAGCTCTGTCGTATGCGATAGCAAAAAACGCTGCCAGTTTTATTCTTCCGAACCTGATATTACAGCATGGAGCGCCTCGAGAATTACTGAGCGACCACGGTCGCGTTTTCCTCTCCGACGTCATTACAGCGTTGCTAAAGGAGTGTCGCATAATTCAGTGCAGTACTACGGTATATCACCCTCAAACTAATGGGATGACAGAGCGTTTTAATCGCGCCCTTGGCGACATGTTGGCCATGTATGTTTCATCTGACCACTCCAATTGGGATCCGATTCTGCCTTCACATACGCATGCAATACTGCCACGCGAATCACCACTGAATTCTTACCTTTCTTTCTCGTTTACGCAAACGAACCTTCATGCACTATGGACACAATTCTACCCTACCGGTCGGATGCTTCGGAGTCGACGGTTGTTTCCCGAGCGGCTGCATACACCGAAGGATGTCGCCAGCTTGCTCGTTCGTTCACATCCCAGGACCAGTGGCGCCAAAAGCTCCGCCACGACCGCGGTGTAAGAACATTTAGGGCTCTGTTATACTCCGGCGTTCACAACGCGCGCGCGCGCCGGGGTTCGTTTCGTCGCGTCACGTCGGCGATGCCCCGCCAGGCGCAAATCCGCCTCTCCTTTTATAGTCCAACGCAACGCGGCCCGACGCAGCGGCCGTAGCCAAAGCAGCGCATGCTCAGTAGAGCAGAGCGCTGCGCGGAAAGTGAGCGCCGCGTGGAAAGAAACACGGACGCGGTGCAGACTTGGTAACGTCGTCGGCGCGAAATGCAGCATGCTGCATTTCGCGCCGGCTGCCGCCGGGCCGCGCCGACGGACGCTGGTTGCGTCGGTCGCGCCACGCGTCAGACTATAGAGCGCTCGCGTTTTGCTAGCGTAGCGTCGCTGCGCCCAGCGTGCGCGCGCGTCGACGTTACGTCGGAGTATATCGAGCCCTTAATTAGGTGTTGACACTGTGCGCGCGCGAGCGTCCAGATTATGTTCGGCAGCGCGCGGGCGCACCGAGTAGCACTTCTGCGAGCCGATAGATGGCGCTGCGGTCAGCGGTCCCAGCTTATCGGCGCCGGCGGCTTGACATTGCTCTGCCTCCCCTAAATCTTTGTCCATAGTGTAATGAGTAAAACTCAAAGCGCGAACGAAATTCGTTATTTCAGATTAAAGTGATTTCAGAGAAAAGCACTCAAAGCCCACTCAAGTTACGCTCGCGCACACAATTTGTTTCGTCCGGTCTAGCCGTTCATCCAAACATAAAAAAATAAAAGCGTTAGCCCATGTGCTACCCCTCGATCAGAAGAAAATAGCGACAGCACCGGAAAATGTTGTATTTCATGCTTATCGATGCTTCTATTCACATTCAGAAAACCGTTCAAGCATCGTTGCGCGAATTCATTGTGGCCGCTATATTGCCGCGGCAACTTGGTCACATTCAAATTGCGCGCCCTTCGTATTGGACAATGTGCACGCCGTTCCGTGGTGTTGTTCAGCAGCAACAGGCAGCGATCTTCGTGGCACGAGCAACCGGTTGGACCCGGCTCGCATGCGCCACGCGCACGAGGCAGGACTCGAGAAGAAAGAAGAAGACGGTTGGAACGCCAGTTTTAGAACGCGACTGCCGGGCATTCTTGACAACCGCAGTGACTTTAAGTCGTGGGCACAGGTTCGCCCTTATTAAATATCGTTGTTTTCTTAACCTGTGTTCCTCAACATCGTTACATTTCTGGTGGAGGTGCGGGGTATGAGTCGAAGCCCCACGAACGAAAGTCAGCGTAGCCCCGACCACCAGCGAGTCCATCCCGCGGAGCTGACACCTGTGCACCAGCGGATCAGCCGCCGTCTTCGAGGTGACTCTCCCGAATTCGGCCCTCTTCTCTTCACGCCAAGGGAAACTCGGACAACGGACGCCGCCACAATGACTAGCCAGGTAACACCGGCACAGCTGGTCGTAAGCCAACCTCGCAAGCCGCCAACATTCCATGGAGACTCGTTCGAAGACGTGGAAGACTGGTTGGAACTGTTCGAGAGAGTGGCAAGCTTTAATGAATGGAATGAGAGACAGAAGCTCCGTAACGTATATTTCGCTTTGGAGGACTTCGCAAGAACGTGGTATGAGAACCACGAACCCTCTTTGTCCTCTTGGGAGGAATTTCGACGACAACTGCTAGCAACATACGCCAGCACGGATCGTAAAGAAAAGGCGGAAATTGCCCTTCAAGCTAGGAACCAGCTCACAAACGAGAACGTGGCGATGTACATCGAGGACATGTCCCGCCTGTTCAAGCGTGCTGATCCCACCATGAGTGAAGATAAGAAGCTGCGCCATCTCATGCGGGGGGTTAAGCAAGAACTCTTCGCAGTTCTTGTCCGCAACCCACCGCGCACGGTCGCAGAGTTCCGAACCGAAGCAACAACCATCGAAAAGACGCTGGAACAGCGGGCTCGGCAATACAACCGGGAGGCAAGCTGTGCACCTGCCCATGTCTTCTCTGGAGGCATGCCGAACGACCTTGAAGCCCTGCGGGAGCTCATCCGGTCAGTAATCAAGGAAGAGCTCAACAAGTTGCAGACACCTCAGGCTCCAACTGCACTATCTATCATCGACGTTGTCCGGGACGAACTGAGGCAGGTCATAAGGGATCCAGAGCGTGAGCCACAGCCGATGCGGGGCACCCCTACGTACGCCGACGTACTCAGGCAACCCGCGGTGCACAGTAGTGGAGCAGTTGCCACGACCGTTCCCTACCCGTCGACAGTACGCAGTGCACCTCGTCTGTTGGAACCACCGGCTGCCTATCCACCTCCAGCACGTAGTGCACCTCGTTTTGTGGAACAAAGGCCCCGGAAAAGCGACGTCTGGCGTGACCACGAGCGCAGACCTCTGTGTTTTCACTGCGGAGAAGCGGGTCACCTGTATAGGTTCTGCCCATACCGTCAAGCTGGATTAAGAGGTTTTCCTTTAAGTGCACCATGTCCCCGAAACGGTGAACGGCCAGCAGAGATAGAAGAATACTTGTCCACGCGCCAAAGCCCCATTGCTCCTCGCCAACATCAGTCACCGTCGCCCATGCGCTACCGATCGCCTAGCCCACGCGCGTCCCCAAGATTGCCTAGGCGTCGTTCACCAAGCCCACACCAGGAAAACTGAAGCAAGCGACCTGTGGAGGTGAGGCCGCTGATAACCAGAGTTTCGAAGATCCTCCAACACGGTTCCAGTGCGATGACGAGATAATTCCAGTAAACAGATGCAGGAACGAAACGATTACATCAGATTTGCGGTTGATAATAGACGGATGCGAGCTGAATGCCTTAGTCGACACTGGCGCTGATTATTCAGTAATAAGCTTAAAGATGGCGAAGAACCTGAAAAAAGTTGTGACGCAGTGGACTGGACCGCAGATACGCACGGCAGGCGGTCATCTTATTACGCCCCTTGGCCGATGCACCGCAAGACTTACGATAAAAGGCTTCACCTATGTTTCTGACTTTATTGTACTGCCAGAATGTTCACGCGAACTTATATTGGGAATGGATTTTCTACAAGCTAACGGCGCCATAATTAACCTACGTCGGTCCAGTGTGTCTTTCTCGACAAAACAAGCTATACCTGTGGAAGAATCGGAGGAGCGACGTCTTGCTGCACTACGCGTCGTTGATGATGATGTAACTGTGCCGCCACGCTGCAGTATAATGGTTCTTGTGGAGAATGAAACATTTTGCGACCGGGAAGGCATAGCGGATGGAAACATAGAGCTCTTTTTGAACAAAGGTATTTGCGTGGCTCGGGGTCTTGTGCACTTAAGCAATGGCCGTGCAAATGTCGCACTTACGAATTTTGGAAATGAATTCCAACACATCGCACAAGGAACAGCTATTGCCTTTTTCTACGAGTTCTGTGTAGCGACCGAATTATGCAGCCTAACGACAACGTCAACTGCTTTGCCAGGAACCTGCAGTGCCGACAGATCAATTACCGTCAACCCAAGACTCCCGGAAGCCCAAAAGAGACAGATACATGCCCTGATAAATGATTTTTCTGACTGCTTCTCTACTTCATCGAAGGTACGGCGCACGTCTGTTGCAAAGCATCGAATCATAACAGAGGACGCCACAAGACCGGTATGCCAGCACCCGTATCGAGTTTCACCAAAAGAAAGGGAGATCATCAAGAAGCAAGTAGAAGAGATGCTTTCAGATGACGTTATTCAGCCTTCCAGCAGTCCATGGGCGTCTCCCGTAGTGCTCGTTAAGAAAAAAGATAACACACTTCGATTCTGCGTCGACTACCGTAAATTGAACAGCGTAACTAAGCGGGATGTATACCCCCTTCCTCGTATCGACGATACGTTAGATCGGCTCAGATGTGCAAAGTTTTTCTCCTCCCTGGATCTCAAGAGTGGTTATTGGCAAATAGAGGTGGATGAGCGCGACCGTGAAAAGACAGCATTCGTAACCCCTGACGGCCTCTACGAATTTAAAGCGCTCCCATTCGGCCTCTGTTCCGCGCCTGCAACGTTCCAGCGAATGATGGACACTGTGCTCGCTGGATTGAAATGGCAGTCGTGCTTAGTGTATTTGGATGATGTGGTTGTATTTTCCGCAACATTTGACCAACATCTAGAGCGACTGCGACTAGTATTAGAAGCTATTCGCGCAGCAGACTTGACAATTAAGCCGGAAAAATGCCAGTTCGGCTTCGATGAACTTCGGTTTCTCGGACACGTCATCAGTGCTGAAGGCGTTCGGCCAGATCCGGAAAAGACAGCAGCCGTTGCGAGGTTCCCGAAACCCAAAGACAAAAAGTCAGTGCGACGTTTTTTAGGTTTATGCGCATACTACAGAAGATTTGTGGAAAACTTTTCAATGATTGCTGAGCCCCTTACAATACTGACAAGAGAAGATGTACCTTTTACGTGGAAAAGCGAACAACAAGACGCCTTTGACGAGTTAAGGAAACGCCTGCAAGCTTCTCCAATCCTTGCCCATTTTGATGAGACAGCCGACACTGAAGTTCATACCGACGCAAGTAACGTCGGCCTCGGTGCCATACTAGTGCAGTGGAAGAACGGCCAGGAGAAAGTAATTGCTTATGCCAGCCGTAAGCTCTCGAAAGCAGAGGCAAACTACTCGGCAACCGAGAAAGAGTGTCTTGCAGTCATTTGGGCAATATGTAAATTTCGGCCCTACCTCTATGGTAGACCATTCAGAGCAGTCAGTGATCACCATTCGCTTTGCTGGCTGGCGAATCTCAAGGATCCATCCGGACGACTAGCAAGATGGAGCCTTAGGCTGCAAGAGTACGATATTACTGTCGTATACCGATCTGGGAGGAAACACAGTGATGCCGACTGTTTGTCACGCGCACCAGTCGAGACGACTGTGTCAGAAGAGGAGGATTTTCCGTTCCTTGGTATTGTTGACGCGTCACAAATCGCTCAACAACAACGAGATGACCCGGAATTGCTACCGCTTATACAGCGCCTGGAGGGACTCGACGTTCAACTCCCGCGTGTTTTCTCTAGAGGGCTATCCTCGTTCTGTCTGCGAGGAAGTGTCCTCTACAAGAGAAACTTCGAGAACAGCGAGACAAAGTTTTTACTTGTCGTACCCACAGCTATGCGAGAAGAAATTTTGCATGCATGTCACGATGAACCTTCATCTGGACACATGGGCGTGAGCCGTACATTCGCCAGGATTCGTCTCAAGTACTACTGGCCTAAGTTATTAGCAACCGTACAGCGCTACGTGAAGACTTGTCGCGAGTGTCAAAGGCGCAAGACTCCGTCCGTAAAACCGGCAGGCCTCCTCCAGCCAATAGAGCCACCAAAAGCCCCATTCCAACAAGTCGGTATGGACCTCCTTGGACCCTTCCCAACATCATCTTTAGGCAAAAAGTGGATAGTTGTGGCCACGGACTATCTGACCCGTTACGCAGAAACTGATTCCCTGTACAGTGCAACGGCTCTCGAAGTTGCAAAATTCTTTGTCAACAATATCGTGCTCAGGCATGGCGCTCCCACAGTTGTTATTACCGATCGTGGAACAGCCTTTACTGCGGATCTAATGAAATGCTTGTTGCAAATGACACATACTGATCACAGGAGAACTACGGCGTACCACCCGCAGACAAACGGTTTAACTGAACGCCTCAACAGAACACTGGCTGACATGCTTTCGATGTATGTCGATGTTGAACATAGGCTGTGGGACGAAATTTTGCCGTACATCACCTTCGCATATAATACGGCAGTTCAAGAAACAACACGAGTTGCCCCATTTGAACTTGTTTTCGGCCGAGCAGTAACCACAACTTTGGATGCTATGTTGCCGTTAGACGAAGAAAGCAATAACTCATCTGACCTAGATGATTTCTTGCAAAGAGCCGAGGAGGCCCGACAGATGGCAAGGTACCGAATACGCCGCCAACAACGCATAGACTCCTGCCGGTACAACCAGCGACGTAGTGAAGCGTATTATCAGCCCGGTGACAAGGTGTGGGTATGGACCCCAGTGCGACGCCGTGGACTGTCTGAAAAGCTTCTCTGCCGTTACTTCGGCCCTTACGAAATACTTCGTCGTATAAGCGACGTCACTTACGAAGTGAAATCCGCTGGACACGAAAGCTCAAGACGGCGCAACCCCACGGAAGTTGTACATATCGTCCGCATGAAACCCTACCACGAGAGATGATGAAAAAAAAAAAAAAAACGCCGGAACTCACAGGAACCACTACGTTTTCTCACGCATCGGGCCGATGCGTTAAGGAGGGGGATAATGCCGCGGCAACTTGGTCACATTCAAATTGCGCGCCCTTCGTATTGGACAATGTGCACGCCGTTCCGTGGTGTTGTTCAGCAGCAACAGGCAGCGATCTTCGTGGCACGAGCAACCGGTTGGACCCGGCTCGCATGCGCCACGCGCACGAGGCAGGACTCGAGAAGAAAGAAGAAGACGGTTGGAACGCCAGTTTTAGAACGCGACTGCCGGGCATTCTTGACAACCGCAGTGACTTTAAGTCGTGGGCACAGGTTCGCCCTTATTAAATATCGTTGTTTTCTTAACCTGTGTTCCTCAACATCGTTACAATATAAATTAAGAAATGAAACGGCGCAAGCTCGCGATATGCAACCCACTAGAGCAAAGTGACTGTTGATGGCTAGAACTTATGATGAGAATGCACATCAGCTATATGTAAAAACTCTCAAATGGGAATTTATTAGGCGGGACGAAGGCAGGCGTGTTAGCTTGGATTACAGAAGCACTAATACAGTTTACTGGTGAAAACCTGAGCAAATGCCTTTTTATTTCAATTCCACTTAACATAGGCCGTGTATATTATTCATTTGGCTTTCATCCATTGTGGACTGAGTGACTCTTGCAGGGTCTAAAAAAACAGGTGAATTTCTTTTTTCTTAAATAGAAAATGAGAGTGCGCCAATGTAAGCGTATTGGACAATGTACAGCCTGTCCACAAGTACACTGACACCCACCACACATTAATCTCATAGACTTCTTATTTTTTTATTTTGCAAAGACACAATACAAAAAAAATTGTGCGTGAAGCAGCTCGATAATTTTAATAGGGGATAACCATCCCAGAAGCTTACGCTCTCATACACTCCCACAATGCAAAAATGTTGAATAAAAACATGCAAGCGTGTAATATATACCGTACGCGCATTGTAAAAAAATCAGTAGCCAGGATGGAACAAATTTGAAAATCAGGCTCACATCTGCACAGGAAACAGCAGTATTATAGAGGGTGCACAAAGATTAAAAAATATGCAAATGTCATGTAGCTTGACAGAACCAAGGTAATGTTGTTTGCCGTCCCTTGGAGATACTCCAATTATTTCTTGCATTCCGCCTTAATTACATAATTAGTCTTAATTAAATATTCAACTTCTCAAATATTATAATTATATTAAAAGTGTCAATGAGAAAATTGTAGATCAGCATGAAAGACTCCCGATACAGCTTTCTATTGCTCAATACGCGCTACGTAGAAGTGTTTTTCCGAGCGTGAAAGTAGCCCACGAATATACGCGAATGCCTCGAGCAGCCAGTTGCGCGTCAACTTTGCGTGTATTTGCGGGTTTCTTTCACGCTCAGAAAAGACTTTTATGTATCACGTAGTGAGCAACAGAAAGCTAGCTGTATCGGGAGTTTTCCATGTTGCTGTGCAATTCTGTCGTTCAGACTTTTTATCTAATTATAACGTTAGAAAAAATGTTTAATCAATTATGAAAATATTTCTGTAATTTGGCGGAATGCAGAAAAAATAAACTGAGTATCTCCAAGTGACGGCAGACAACACTATTTTAGTTCTGTCCAGCTACGTGACATTTGCATATTTTTAAATTTTGGTGTATGATAGTTAAGACACTCAGTACATATCTTGTACATGCAGCAAAATTTGCACAAACTGCTGTGGCACACAGGAGGTTCTCTATTCCGCAGCGGATTTCGAGGTTTATTTGACCATGTGAGGTTCTTTGGACAGTTCGGAAATAAGGTGGGAACTGCATTTGCAGACAGAACCCGGCTGTTTGGCGCGTCAAGCAGCACTTTTATCGAGCTCCGCGTATTATGCCGTCGATATTATATCCCCTAAAAAATGCTTGGTGCAGACGTGGTCGGTAGGCATTAGCGTTCGGTGTGACCTCAGATTTGCACGGCGCCACTGCTCTAGACGACCGCTGTCGGACGGCGCTTTGAATAAAGGCACACGCTCCGCACAAGTCTGGCATCCAGAATTGCAGTTCGGAACGAAGCACTTTCTACCCATTTCAAACGACCCTCTGAAGGCCGCTGCCACCTTTGTCGAGGGCCCGTGGCGACAATACCCAAGCACAAGCTCATGAAACGCACGCGAACATAAAGCGTGCCTTCAAAAGAGCGCGGCCGCACATGCAAGCAGGAGGACGCAGCAACTACAGCCCGCGCCTTGCCGCCGAGGCTGGGACCGCATTCCGCAGCGCCCTCTACGACGGCGCCGACCGAGCTGTAACCGAGCGGAACATAATCTGGACGCGAGCGAGCGTTTCTTTCGCGCGCGTTGTGGGGAGTGTGTCAGCACCTCTATTATTCTTACACCGTGGCCACGACGCATCCACTACGGCTACAAGCTTTGCACCCGGCTCGCTGGTCTGGTTGTGGGTGCCGTCTACTCCTCCGGGCCTTTGCTCCAAGCTGAATTCCAAGCACGACTACGGTGCCTATCGGGTACTGCAACTAACACCCGCGATCAATCACCTCATCGAGCCGATAGACGAGGATAGCTCCCACTGACTTGTTTACTTCTACCGCTGAAATGCTAGATCCTGTGCAGCTAGGCAAGCACCGCCATTGCACTGCCTTTATGATCACACTACAGAAGTCAACCTGAACCGTTATGAAATGTCATGGAAGTTTTGACTGCTGACCAACCTGAAATTATGAAGCAATTAAGTTCTGATGCTGGAGGGAAAAAAACACTGACGATGACGATAATTCCTAATGGGAAATTTGAGCGCGCCTGTATACGTGTTTTAATTACGAGATATATTTGGCTGGCGTGGACAATCTGTTTCGTGCGACATGTTGCAAACGGAGCGAAGTGTAGTGCGGCTGCCTCGCTAATCGAGAGATCGCGAGAGGCAGCGCGTGGGTGACGCGTGGGCACGATTCACAGCAGCCGCCGCAGACAGAACTCCGCTCATACAGCGCTTTGTTTCCAAATACGGTATCAGTGGCGTAATCGGTAAACAGACGACGCGCGCGACTCTGGCGTCATCTCCTAGCCATCATCGCCGCAGAGGCCGTCTTGCGCAGCACTACGCTTTTTAAATGCGAAGCATTTCTTGCGGGCGGCTCTGTCCGTCCCTCCCGCCTCCCACACCCCCACAGCGCAAGTGCGTTCCTCCCCCTCTCTCTCCTCTCCTACGCTCCCCCCTTTCTCTCCTCTAGGAATACGGAGCGGCGCGCACGACAGGTGGTGCGACAGCTGCATACTCCGCTGGGGGCGCCACGGCAGTTCCGCGGTATGAAAATGACGGAGCGCGCGCGCCTCATTCTCTCTCCTGTGCAGCGCCGCGATGAGCGCTCGGTCTTCTGCCGCGAAACCATCTCCCGCTCAAGCTAACCATCTCCCCGCTGCTTCGCATCCACACATGATTCCCTTTAGGAGGAGATGAAGTATTTTTTTCTCACGCTTTCACCGTACCCTCCTCCTCCGCTTTCCACCTCATGGTTCCGCTGCCGGCCCATCCTCCTCCGCTTTCCTCCTCGAGCTCTTTTCGCTATCCCCGTCTTTTATCCGCGCTCCGCGTTCGCTCTTTCGCTCGATTGCGAGGGACGACGCAGACGCTCGCCGCAGGGACGGGCGCATAAGAGCTGTGCTCTTAATAGATGCGCTCACCTGCAACGTCAAGCTGCCATTTCTATATTGCAAAAGTATACCTTAGAACACAGTATTTGTCGTCGAATATTGAGTATTACGACATTATTGAGCATCATGTTTGTATTTGTTAGTGCTTGGTGCTGTTTATGCCGAGCCCATAGCTCAGAGTAGGACATACATCCTAACCATGGTAATGTCACATGGACAGATTTTCACCTTAATTTTTCTACCAATATCATCACCACGTTCTGAGATTTTACAGCTTTGTAGAGAACCATAACATTAGAGGGGAGGGAACAGGTAGGTACGCGTAATCGGCATGCATATTTACCAGAGCACTTTCAGGTGGCCCTAGTAAGGGTAATTTTGGATCGGAGTCCTTGCTCTTTGCTACTGCAGTCAAATTTATTTTTCGTAATGTGCGATCACTTGCGTGGACTGCGAGCGCGATTTAACCGTATCTTAACAAGTTTCGCGTTCTTGTTTGGTCTGAGGTATGATGAAAGTTAGGTAGGCGGACATTCAATGCATCGGAAATCAAAATACATAATCAATTAATGAACTAAATTTCACTAAACGTGTTTTTAACAGATTGATTCGGGGCACATGTTGCAATCCACGAACTGTAACCGGTCAGTTAGCAAGGCATCGTAGAGCAGCCAGGTGCCAAAGCAATCTTTCTTCCTTTCATGTTCCTTTAGTTACCTAAATAGTTAACTAAACAAATAAATTCCTACTGCTGCAACTACTACTACGCAAAGCGAATCCACTTGGAGTAAATGCCCAGCATTACAGTATTTTTGAGATATTAAACTCGAAAATACGACAAAATTAATTTCTTCTTATGCTTCAGTGCATAAAGTGGCGTTTTGTTAAAAAAAGTTGTCGCAGTTTCACCTGAAAGGCGAAGCATCAATTGCGATAGCAAATTTGTAGAGAGCTATATGGAGTAATGATATTAGCTTTATCAGCTGTATAAACTTGGACATGCAGCAGCACCGGCAACACGCAGAACTGTTGTCGACGCCGTCGGCGTTTTGCCCGCGTTCGCTCAAAATGCGTGCGGCGTTGGTGGCTGTTGCCGGAGCGTCTGATATAAATAGGCACTTGGTGCCGCAGCTAAACGTCTCCTCTCTTCCCTCCCCCTCCCCCCCCCTCCCCCACGGCCTCTCGCGCTTCGGAAGAAGGCGCGTTTGCTCTACATATATGGTGATTGTAAAGGAGGAAAGAGACGCCTACTTCTGCAGCCCTTAAGCGATCACGGCGCAGAACGCGCGTTTGTTCTCCGCCGTGCGTTCACTCCCCGTGAAAGCGCGCGCCCCTCGCGCCCTTTCACTCGCACATACAGCGTTCGGCGCGCGGCGACGATTTCATCTCCATTGACGTCATACGGAACCTCACGGCGACGGCGACGGCGACGGCGACGGCGACAGCGACGGCGACGGCGACGCCGACGGCAGAAATCTGCTTTTGAGTGTCCATATAATTGCTATCGCAATAAAAAGTAGGCTGGAAACATTTTTCCCGCAAGTTTCACGGCGCAGAATTCAAAACCGGTGCCATGCTCTGAGAGAGAGGGAAATAACTTTATTTCGCCCAAAATGTGGTTAGACGAGGGGGTAATGACTAGAAGCCTTCCCCCTCCCCCCTTTAGACGGCGGCCGGCAGCCCCTGGGCCACGGCGGCGTCTTTCAGCCTTTTGGACTAGTCTTGCTTGAACATCCGGGTCCTAGCTCAGCAGCACGGTGTCCCATTGCTGCTCATCTTTTGTTATTAAAGTTGGTTCTTGTGTTTCTGACTTGGTATTGTTATTATATTGTTTCTTTGGGCATGCCCAGATTATGTGTTGAAGGTCTGCTTTGTTGCTACAGCGCTTACGTATGTCTGTGTATACGCCTGGGTGGTGGACTGAACGTAATGGGGTTGGCGAATGCGTTGGTTGTATTAGCCGCCAAACCACCCATTGCCACTTGTCTAATGAGCAATGTACTGCCGGGTATCTAGCCCTGGCTAGCCTTTAATTTATCTATGATTTCTCTATAGGACACCAGCTTATCTCTGCCCAACCGGCGGAGTGCGATTGCGTCTGTGTTGAGTGTTGGTGACGTCGTCTTGGTCTGCGAAACTTCGAACCGCATCATGATTTGTATTCCCCTGACTCGGTCTCCGTGAAAACCAGGGGTCATATTCTGAAACGTTCCACTTCAGCGATAGTTCGCCTTTCGCCTACAGGTGTGCGCTTATTGGCTGTTTCAGAAAAATTGGATGAGCTGATTTGCTCGTTGAGCCCGACGTCATTCAATTTTGTTCAACCAGCCAATCAGCGTGCCCCTGAAGGCGAAAGGTGAACTATCGCCGAAGTGGAACGTTTCAGAATACGGCCCCAGCCCCGATCATTTTTCGCGCCTTAGGCGAGATGCGTCCTTTCGCGTAATTTATTATGACGGGCTTGGAATCTCTAGTAATTATTTTATATTCAGAAGAAATTCAGAAGAAGAGCGTGCGTTGCTACGCTCTATAATAAAAAAGAATAATCTTCACAAAAAGGTGAAGTTGAATAGGTGAGAGTTGAAGAAAAAGGTTAGAAGAAGAAGGTGAATAGGTGAGAGTGAGAAAAAAGGTGAAAGTTGAAGGTGGATAGGTATTTCTGGATCTCAAATGCTCATAACCTTTGCTTGAGCTGGCCTTCCAAATTACACACTCCCGTAGAACGATGTCATTATAGTGAGGCTTCTTCATGGAGAAACTGCGGACTTGGTTCGTAATGAACTCGACAGTCTTGTCGCACTGTGCAACACCATGAAGTGTCTTAATAAAATCGGCAATGTCCTTGTTCTTTTGTGCGCGCTCCTCAGCTCCGTCGAACTTCCCTTGAAGTGTCTGCAGCGCTTCTTTAATACGCGAGACGTTCGCTTGAAGGCGGCGCGTTTTTTTTTAGATTCTTCTGTCATTTTTTGAAACTCGAGAGAACTTTGGCATGATGCATCTGGCAAATCACGCAATTTCACCACAGGTTTCAACCACTAGCTGGTTCGGTGCTATTAGGTATTAGTTTCATTGCTGTCAGGCGGTGAGCCGTTTTGACTAACAACAGGTTCGTCATGTGAAGCAACAGTGCCCGCGCATTTTGCCCGTGACTGCGGATCATCATCTCTTCTTTCCAAGCACAGCCGCTTCTTCCTCGGAGGGAGCTGGCGTGGCCCTCGTGCTCATGTAGTTGGAATTACCGGGGAACACTGTCGGCACCGCAGTTGGCAAAAGCACCCTCAACTTGGCGGTCGCCTTGAAGTCGTGCTCTGTAAAATACAGAGCACACACCAATGACCTGTCATTTGGCTGCCATATTGTTTCTTTCCCACCAGGTCCCTCCCGGGAAATGTTTCGCAGCCATGCTGCCCTGCGTTCGGTTTCGCTAGGGTACTCGTGGTAGCGGACTTGGGGGACCTTCAAAGCATTCGTTGTACACAGTGGCATGCAACAGTTGCGCGGCCTTATGCCGAAAGGATAAAAGATCACGCAGTAACGATGCACACGAATAAAAACAACCACTGAGCGGCCCGCACTTGTGAATGCTCGATACTTCCCGTCAGTACCTCGCGCGGACTCTCTCTGACAACTAGTGCCCTCCTCGCGAAACGCGGTGAAACTGTAAACTGCACTTCCATGCTCTCGCCCATTGAGGCAGCGCGACGCGGCAGGCCGCCCCTGTTCTCTCTTCTTTCTGGGTTTTTACGTGACAAAACCAGTTCTGATTATGAGGCATGCATCCCGCCGCACCTGTGCGTTTTCATCGAAAGGCCGTGACAGAAGACTCGGGGTGGTGGTGTCCTCCGGCAGCCCAACGTATCTCTCGCCATCCGGTTGGAAGCCCACGATGACGGGCGCCCCTCACGGCGCGTGATGTCGAACTTGATATTTGCAGGTTCTACACCTCGACTGCGCCAATGTAAAGTTTCTACGTAGACATGGTGACT
Organism: Dermacentor silvarum; assembly: GCF_013339745.2. Lineage (NCBI taxonomy): Eukaryota > Metazoa > Arthropoda > Arachnida > Ixodida > Ixodidae > Dermacentor > Dermacentor silvarum. The sequence continues at coordinate 188,400,648 of NC_051159.1, read as the reverse complement.
CTATCGGTTTATTGCGGTATTCTTAAGCGGGCTTCACTTCTTCGTCGTCTTCTTCTCTCCTGCGCCCTGGCCACTGCCGATGTGGATGGGTACAGAAATGACTGCCATTGGCACGTCGTCTCAATTTTGATCTAATACCGGTTAAGTACATGAATATAGCTTAAGAAATCTACATGATTGCTATAAATTACAATGAAGGAACTAAAACAGTTAATAATATTGTTAATGTATTATAATAATTATTATTTGCACAAAACAGGCTAACCATGGGTGGCGTGCGGGGCTCAGCAGAGAGGTGAAAAACCCTACGGCAAGTACGCCTGCCGTAGGCCTGCGTTCCCGCATTATATACAGCATGTATTGATATGGCCTTGTTAGGGTTTCATCGTATATTAACAGCGCGAGACACACGACAACAAATTAGACGACAGGCGTTTCCTTTAGAAACATACGTGGCACATACAGGTTTCCACACAAGTGACGGTAGCTACTCAAACATTTGATGCGTAGACTTTTGCACCGGTAAATGTCCTCTCTGAATAGAGAAGACTTCTATATATGTTCACAGCACACGCGCGGTCTTCTATATATACATATATATTCACAGCACATGCGCGACGATCGACGAACCAGGCTAGCGCTAAGGTTGAATTTCACAACATTATTTCCATTCCACGTTCAGTAACCACACCCATTTTCGGCTTCCTTCAGGTGCAGACGTGGGATTTCGGGTTGGCGCTTGTACCTGCGTTTGGTACAAGAATATGGCTAGGAGTAGGCACCGCTTATGCGCAATCACGAGCAATAGACACACATTATTTCTGCAGAAGCTGACGCTGAGCACGGGTAGTGCGAGGATCTCGTTGCTCTGACATGACGACTTTGCTGCAGCCGAATTCAGAATACTGCATATGCGGTGAGGGTAGCTATATGGGCTTGTTGATTGGCCATCTTGTAATTTGTTGCAGCGCAGGCAAAACGGCACGGACATAGATGGCACATGAGACAACAGACGCCGCAGAACAACCAGCTGCGAACAGCTGTTGTTTACGTATGCCGTGTCTCTTCGCAGTGAATCGGAAACCGCCGTTGCGCACTCAAAAGAAACTTAAACTTCAAAACTTTTTAAATTACAAAAGACGCGTATTACTTGCTCCTAATTAAAACAGGTCAATAATATTATAATAAACACGTTTTCTTCATTACATTTAAAGAATTATGCGGCGTGGGCCATAAAACCTGGTAGCAAGAAACCTTGTGCGTCTCACCAGTTGCAATGCTGAAATGTCAATCATGTGAAATGGGCCCTCTAAAAATCGCATTGCGGCGCGTGCGACTGGACCGATTTTCTTCGCTTCAGTCGCAGCATGTGAAACAGAATTTCCGTCGCCGGAAAGCCGTGGCCGGATGGGAGGGAGGGAGGGGGGCGGCGTTGTGCTCCGGCACCAACTGCGTATTTCGCGACTCAATCTCCCGCGCGAAAGGAGGAAAGCGGGAAGGCAGCGCGGGAGGGGCGTGGTGCGCCAGCAACCGCGTACTTGCACTTTGCGCGGGCACAGGCGGTCGCGCGTGCTGTATCTTGAAAGCGATCTGCAGACGGCTCATGCTTTTGTGCACGCGATGCCTTCGCCGCTTAGTTTCCGTTGAACCAATACACCGCACGAAGAACGAAGGTCACTTCGCTCGCTGCTGCTGTCGCGCTTGCTCACGCCACCGTTTTGACAACTGAGTGTCCCCGGTCATCTTCTGTGACGTGCTCATGTTTACTTGTGAGGGCTGACACCATTCTTGTTAATTCAGAGTGGCCAGTTGGGCAGGTTGTTGAGCACCGACGAAGACAGGAGAGGCACGCAAAGAACACAGACACAGCGCTGAGTCTGTGTAGTGTCAGCGCTGTGTTCATTGTGTGCCTCTCCTGTCTTTGTCTCCGTCGGTTCCGCGCTGCAGCCTTCTACGATGTTAATTCAGTTAGTAAGCGAATGTTTACAAGTTTATACGGCCGATAAAACTACTATCCTTACTGCGTACAGCTGTCTACTAATTCGCAATTGCAACTGATGCTTGACCTTTCGCGCGAAACTGCGACTTTCTATTATGTAGTACGTATGGAGCAACAAAAAGCTGTATCGGGAGTTTTTCATGTAGCAATACAATTTTCTCATTGACACTTTTCATTAGAGAAATTGATTTGTAATTATGTAATGATGTTATTACTAATAATGTAATTAGGTGGAATGCGAAAAATGATCTGAGTATCTCCAAGTGACGGCAAAAACATTAGCTTGGTTTTGTCCAGCTACGTGGCATTTGCTTATTTTACCATTTGGCTTAAATTACGTGGAACACCCTGTATACCACGATATGAATGACATGCAAGCATGACATGACATGAATGACGTGCGTGTTTATGACGTAGATTGCATGGCATGTCATGTGTGTCATGACACGAATGAGAAGACACGCGTGTGCCTGTCATGTCATGACATAACTGATATCACGGGCTTGTCATATGGCATGTGTGTCATGACCCGCCATGGTTGCTTAGTGGCTATGGTGTTGGGCTACTAAGCACGAGGTTGCGGGATCGAATCCCGGCCACGGTGGCTGCATTTCGGTGGGGGCGAAATGCAGAAAACACCTGTGCACTAGATTATTCTTTTAAATAACGCAGCAGTGCCTTCAAGGTGGCTCGCGCTGTTTTCCGTGTAGGCCAGTTTACAAGGATGTTGATTTGCGTTATTAAGCGTTTGTCCAGTTGACCTATCATGGCTGAGAGAGCTGCTCTCTGCGGGTTAAAACGAGGGCACTCACAAAGAAGGTGTGCGATTGTTTCGTTGCACCGGAAGAGCGTTCGAATCACAGTAGGTCAGATAGGCCGGTGGCTCGTAAGAAGCGCAGAAGCGCCTGCACGGCCTTCTTCTGTGACGTTGGGTCCAGTCTGTGGTGGAGAATTTTTTCTTCCGATAGAGGCCGGTCGTCCAATTGGTTGAACGGGTTGGTAAGAGAATGTCTTTGCGCACTGTACCGCGGGCAGTCGCACAAAATATGTACAATTGATTCTTCATTGCCGCAGTGGTCACAGGCTGCGCTGTCGGCCATTCCTATGCGGAACGCATAGGCGTTGGTAAACGCAACGCCCAACCATAATCTGCACAAAAGTGTTGCGTCTCCTCGGCGAAGCCTTGATGGTACTCGAAGGCTTAGGGTTGGGTCCAGAGAGTATAAGCGAGCATGCATGAAGTGCGATTCATTCCATTGTGACCTTGTGCGTTGGCAGGCGATCACGCGGAGCTTCCGTGCAGCGTCAGTCCTAGAAAGTGGAATGGGTCGTTTGTGATCTTCTTTATGAGCTGTGCGGGCAGCTTGATCGGCCCGTTCATTGCCGATAATTCCACAGTGACTTGGAAGCCACTGAAAAGTTATTTCTTGCCATATCTCAGTCAGATTGTGTATTGCCTCGGCAATCTCAAAGACCAGCTGCTCGTGTGGACCGCGGCGTAAAGGTGATAGTAGAGACTGCAGAGCCGCCTTTGAGTCGGAGAAAATTGTCCATTTGTGTGTCACTTGATCACTAATGAATTGCAGCGCGGCACAAAGTGCAGCGAGCTCTGCTGCCGTCGATGTTGTGACGTGAGACGTCTTGAATTTAATAGTTAGATTTAGGTGCACGCTAAAGAAACCGAGGTGGTCCAATTTATTTCGGAGTCCCCCACTACAGCGTGTCTCATATTCAGTTCATGGTTTTGGCACGTAAAACCCCATATTCTATCGTGTGTGTCATCGTATAAATGACATGAATGACATGATTGTTTGGTTGACGTGATGACGTGGTTGTTTCTTTAATGCGCTATACATCTGGATACGAATTACATGACATGCGTGCAAGACATGACAGGAATGGTTTGACATAAATGTCATCACACGGATGACATAATTACCATGAATTGCATGATATCTGATGTACGCCATGACATCACAATATTGACAAGAGGTGTATGAGCATGTCATGCCATGTCATTCTTGTCAAGTCATGCACGCATGCCTCGTCACATATTCTAATATACAAACTGTTATGATGGGTTGCGTTTATTTAACAGATGAATTGGTGAAAAGGGGCCGCGCCGACAACAAGCGGCTACCAAGACAAGTGCACTTCGTTCTGCTCTTCTTCCGTCCTTGCCGTAGCTTTAGCGTAACACTCCTCCTTTCTCAGACGAAGCCCGCTGGTCGAGTAACGGTTACGTCCACTCGGAGTCACCTGGATGACAGTGTTTCAGGCGAGCGACGTGAACAAGCTGCGTCTTCTTAGACCGGTAGCCATTGGACACGAGACGAGCAATCGAGTAGGTTACATCACTGAAGCGATCGGTGATGATGAAAGGCCCGGTGTAACGAGCCAGAAACGTCTGGCCAGGCCGCGCTTGCGAAGTGGTGTCCAAAGCCATACAATGTCCCCTTTGTCGTATGACACATTCTTATGTCGTGAATTGGAGCGGCCTTGGAGTGGTCCTGGGATGCCAACGTACGTAGCTGAGCTATGCGGCGTGCTTCTTCGGCGCGGCAGAGAGTTTGGGCGATAGAAGAGTCCGTATGAGGAGTAAAAGGTAGAATGGTGTCAAGAAAGGTGCGGGGTGATTTAACATAAAGAAGATAGAAAACGCTGTAGCCGATAGTTTCATGATTTGCGGTGTTGTAAGCGCATGTCATAAAAGGCAAGATGTCATCCCAATTTTTGTGCCTGGAATCCACGTACATCGAAAGCATGTTGGTCAAAGTTCTGTTAGTGCGCTCGACGAGACCATTTGTCTGTGGGTGATACGGGGTCGCGTGGCAAAACTGGCAAGCACAGAGACGCAACAGCTCTTCGACTACGTCGGCCACGAACTGGCGACCGCGATCACTCACAATAACACGAGGGGGTCCATGACGCAGTATAACGGAGGGCAGGAGGAAGCTCGAAACACCAAGAGCCGTGGCCGTTGGCATCCCTGCGGTTTCAGCATAACGCGTCAGATGGTCGACGCAGACTATAATCCAACGGTTCTCGTTTGTTGAGCGCGGGAATGGGCCGAGAAGATCCACTCCAACCATTTCTAAAGGAGATGATGGTGGCGGTACAGGGTGAAGGAGTCCGACCTGAGCAGTATTAGGGCGCTTGAATTGCTGGCACTTGTTACAGCTGGCCACATACTTTTCTATATCCCGTCGCATAATGGTTCAGTAGAATCGGCCCTGAATGTGGTGGTATGTTCTGGGGAAACCCATGTGCCCAGTGGTCGAGTCGACGTGCATAGCACGGAGCACGTGGGTCCTCAATTTTTAGGGACCACTAAAAGGAGGCGGCACCATCAGCCGCATAATTCTTCTTGTAGAGCAGGCCATCTTGGATGACAAAGCCATTGTTACCTGTTGGCAGAGCAGCTGAGGCGAAGAGGGCATCCAAGCTGCGGTCGTCACGCTGCTCTTCCCGGAAGGTGGCCAGGTCGGGAAAAAGAGTGTCGTCGATGGCGGCCATAAACTCATCGAAATTGTCGGCGTCACATTCACTTGTTTGTAGAGGGAGTCTCGAAAAACAATCGGCGTCCGCATGATGTCGGCCACTCTTGTAACGGACTGAAAAGTCAAATTCCTGCAAACGTAGCGCCCCTCGAGCAAGGCGGCCAGAAGGGTCGCGGAGACCAACTAACCAACATAGTGAATGGTGGTCAGTAACGATCGTCAAGCGGCGCCTGTAGAGGTATGGCCGGAACTTCAGGACTGCAGAGACGACGGCGAGACACTCTTGCTCAGTGACGGTGTAATTTTGTTCTCCCTTGCTCAACGAACGGCTGGCGTATGCAATGACATGCTGGGCGTCATCAAAGCGTTGCACGAGGACGGCGCCCAGACGGATTCCACTCACGTCGGTGTGCAATTCTGTTGTGGTAGAGGGGTCAAAATGACGACGTATGGGTCCGGAAGAGAGCAAGAGTTTCAGTTGACGAAACGAGGAATCGCAATCTGCTGTCCAGATGAAATGGTTATCCTTGCGCAGCAATGAAGTCAGGGGGTAGGCAGTGTCGGCAAAGTTGGGCACAAAACGTCGAAAGTACGAGCAAAGACCCAAGAAGCTCCTGAGCTCGCTCTGTGACTGCGGTTGTTTAAGCCGCTAATGGCAGCGACCTTCTCTGCGTCTGGTCGCACCCCGTGCTTGTCCACTAGATGTCCAAGTACTAGCGCCTCTCGTTGGCGAAAGTGACATTTCTTTGAATTGAGTGTAAGGGCAGCTTGTTCAAGGCACGTCAAAACCAGTCGATCGTTGTGCTCTGCAAAAGTGCGGCCAATAATGACGACGTCATCAAGATAACACAAAGAAATCTCCCATTTCAGGCCGCGCAGTACCGTGTCCATAAACCTTTCAAATGTTTGCAACCAAACGGCATGACGTTGAATTCAAACACGCCATCTGGGGTCACAAAATCGTTTTTCTCTTTGTCAGCTGAACGCATGAGTATCTGCCAGTAGCCTGATCGGAGGTCCACAGATGAAAAGTAGGACGCGGAATGAAGGCAATCGACAACGTCATCGATACGGGGAAGTGGATACACATCCTTTTACGTCACAGAATTGAGACGCCGGTAGTCGACATAAAACCTCCAGGACCCATATTTATTTTTCACGAGGATGACCGGCGCAGCCCATGGGCTAGAGGATTCTTGGATGATGCCCTTAGCTAGCATGTCGTCGACCTGTTCAGCGATGATCTTGCGCTCAGACGCGGACACGCGGTAAGGCTTCTGCCTTATGGGATGCGCAGAACCCGTGTCGATCCTGTGGCGATCCCGCGTAGCTGGAACGCGCACTTTGTTAACGTTCTGCTCGAAATCAAATAATGACGCATGCTTGCTAAGGACGCTGACCAGGGATTGACGCTTTTCTGAAGACAGTGACTTGTTTATCAGTTTTAGAAAAGGCAACGAGTCTTCAGGGACAACGGGGCGAGCCCCGTGCTCTCGGGATTCGTGTGACGTGTCGTCAGTTAAAGCGCCTATGCGGAGGCTGGTATCCACTTCAAAAGAGGCAAGTCGCATACCCTGGGTAGCACAATTGATAGGGAGGCTAAATTTGACACCCATAATGTAGTTGTTCCGCAGGCCACAGAGAGGACGCATCGAGGTACGAGCACACTTTTCTTCACAACGATCGAAGGCACAGGCTCAACAATTGCATCAAATGTATCGGCGTCGACACTGCAAGCAGCAACTCGAACTCTGGATAAAGAACGTGCCGGTAAGGCTGCATCTTCAATGACGGCGAGAGTGCATGAACAGGGAGCAGGTTGGTCGGCAAGAGGAAAGAGGAAAAGCTCGGCAGTACCGCAGTCAACAGTGCCCCGCACTGTTGTAGGAAATCGAGGCCAAGAATTACGTTCGTAGTGGATTGAGCAAGCACTGCAAATTCGGCTTGATACACGTTATCAGAGAAATAAACGTTCGCGGTACACATTCCAATAGGTCGGAGCAACTCTCCACTCAAAGCACGAAATTCATTAGCGTTATCCCAGAGAAACATCACTTTACGGCCTAGTTGGGTTTTGAAATCCAGGCTGATAACGGAGACACTCGCTCCTGTGTCCACTAAGGCCAAGGTAGCAACATTGTCTACTAAAACACGAATCTTGTTATGACACATGATGACGGGCGGAGGCATAGGGGCGTGTAGCTGATGATGACTGGCGACCTCACCTCCATTGGTCGCGCCGCCTAGTTTCCCGGCGGCGGTGACGTCAGACCTCGTTGCGGAGATGGAGACCTGCGCTGGCGTGAAGGCGGTGGCGTCAAGCTCCGCACAAAAGCTGGTGAGTCGCTACAGTAATTCGCCTGGTGGTTTGTCCTGCCATCGGAGTCAGAAGGCCAGCGTGTCCCGTCACCGTGCCGATTGCTGCGCCGATAAAAAGTGCGCGGTGGCTCATACGACGGTGGTGACGTGCGATGGCGATGAGCACAAAATCTGGCGACGTGTCCGCGAATACCGCATTGGAAGCAGATGGGACGCTCACGGGACGCACTGAAATTGTCATTCGCTGGATAACTGGCACGGCCATCCCTCTCTTGAGAAACTGGGTGAGTAACCGCCGTGGGACTGACAGCTGGGACGCGCATTCCTAGTACGGTTTCACGCTCTTGAACGAGGAGCGAAGTTGTAGGCATCTGCGGAGGCGGTGGTGATGGACGTCTCACCCAAGTCGCAGTGAGCAAAGGGCTCTCGAACCCGCGGAGTCGAGAGGGAAGCCGCCTCACGTCGGTCAAGCTCTTTGCGCACCACTTGCCTAATAACTGACGCAAGGTCGGATGAAGCTGGGACCACGTCAACACTGGCGACGTTAGTTACGTTCGCCAGGCGGCCGAACTTCGGTGTGATACGCCGAGCTCTCAAGGCTTCAAACGTGCGGCAGTGCCGCATGACGTCACTGACGGAGTCAATACTGTCGTTTCCGATGAGGAACTGGTACACGTTCTCGGCGATCCCTTTTAGAAGATGACCAACTTTGTCCTCTTCTATCATCTGAGGGTCGAGGGCCTTGCACAATTTCAGCACTTCCTCGATGTACGTCTTGCATGTTTCACCGGGAACTTGGGCTCGCTGCATTAGGGTTTGTTCTGCACGCTTCTTTTTAGCTGCCGGATCTCCGAAGCACTTCTTGATTTCATCTATGAACCGTTCCCACGTCGTCATGCTTTCTTCGTGGTTTTCAAACCACACTGACGTGGTTCCCTCGAGGAAGAAGGCAACGTTGTTAAGCTGGACGGTGGCATTCCAGCCATTGAACCGACTTGCGCGTTGGTAAAAGCTGAGCCATCCATCCACGTCTTCCCCGGCTTTTCCGGCGAAGGTTCGTGGTTCCATGTAGGGCTGTCATTGAGAGCTGCAAGAAGGCGGCGGGTTGTCGCCGTCGGAAGCCATCTCTGGTGGCACTCCGGCAATTCGGCGACTTCGGCGAAACTCCACGGATTGCACTTCTGCGATCGGTTCGTCGTCGTTGTTCGGGGATGCCGTTGTTTTACCCAGCACCGTCCACCAAAACTGTTACGATGGGGTGCGTTTATTTAACAGATGAATTGATGAAAAGCGGCCGCGCCGACAACGAGCGGCTACCAAGACAAGTGCACTTCGTTCTCCTCTTCTTCCGTCCTTGCCGTAGCTTTGGCGTAAAAATATGTCCCGGTAATTAAACGAACAGGATGCCATCAACTGATGTCATTGACGTGTTCCTTATAATCAAATTGTGGTTTGGGCACGTAGAACCTCCTAAATTATTAATTGATCTCATTTATGTCATTCGTGACAAAGATGTCATGCTATGCGTGCCAAGTCATTCATGCTATGAATGTCATGTCCTTTCATTTATGCCATGGATATCCTTGTACATACCCTGTTGAAAAAAACTTGACATATGAATGCCAATAATTTCATGGCATGGATGACATGACTAGAGGCCGGACCTTTAAGCATTGAAAAAGCGCGTTTTAGGCGCCAAAAATAGGCAGGCAAAACAACGTTTTAGGCCTCCAACGTCGTAAATGTAGGAACAATGAATTTTTACATAAATGAAAATAATTTCAAACGAATACGTGCGCCACCTGTATCTACGACAGGAAAACAAGAAATGTTATTGTTTATGATGGCACAAAGCCGCCAACAGTTAAACATATCCGTGCAATTGTCCCATAAAACTGCTGGACTAAGGACGATTATTCGGCGTAATTCAACAAGCACACTGCTCATATTCATGTTCAATGGCCACTGCACACAAGCGTTTCATAAAGTGAAACAAGCATGAAAAAGAATACTTGAAAGCTGGGAATACTGATTAAAAGAAGCGCTACTTTATGTCTGCTTGACGCAATAAATTCAAACACAACAAAGAACAGACAAAAAATAAATGCAAGAGACACTACAATTTATTAAGAAATTAACATGTTCTTACATGAGGACTGTTAGGTACAACTCTGGCAATTTTCTCACATACAATGACATTATTGGAACTGTACAGGCAATACGTCCCAACACTTCCGCCCATTTGAAGTGCACATGTTTGAAGAAATCTGTTTGGAGAGCTCGCGGAACATAGTTTAAGAATCACTGTGAAGATTGTAGAAACAATAGCTAACTACCCCCATTTCCAGATTTTTGGATTCAAAATTGTTCCTCTTTACCACTGAGAATGATCTTGTACGCAGCTGAGAAGGAACGCTCGATGGCAGTCAACACCTCAGAAAGTAAATTACAAACAAAACAAAAGCCGCGCGCCATCACATTTTTCTTTCTTCTTTTGCTCTTCACTCTCCTTTCCCCTGACGGCTGTCCGCGGTTTCGCATTCGCCAACCGCGGCGCGTCCCATTTCACTGCTGCTAACGGTTGTTTTCCAAGAGTTGTTTGAACTAGATGACTAGGTTGAACCCCATAGAGTTCCGAACAGTCAATGTTGCCCGGTAACATGAATAACGGTTCTAACTGCACACGAAAGCGAAACTTGAGGCTAAATAGTGTTCATACGGGCGCCGATATTGAAAATAGGCATTTATAGGCATTTATAGGCATTTAGGCACAAACGCCAAAATAGGCATTTATAGGCACTATAAAAACCCTCTAAATGCCCTTCTTAACCTCTAATTCATGCTCATATATCATAGTGGGGTGATGGGAGCTCAAGGAACAAAAAAGGCATTTGCCTAAAATCCGGTCTCTAGTGATGACGTCAATGTCATAAATTTAATACATGACATTAATTAATTGGATGACAAAACATGCATTTCTTTAACAGTAGATATTCTGGATATGCGTGTCACGACATGCATGTGTGACTTGAACAACATGTCATGCCATGCTTCGCACAACATGATTAGCATCAATACCATAAATGCAACTCATTTCGTGTCTGTATGTGAAGCCATGACATTATTCGCATGAATGTGAGGGCATGGATGACAAGAATGGCATAAATTCATGTCATGCATCATGCACGGCATGACACTGTTACCATTAATAGAACTTATGCCGACCGCATCGACGCACTTGTCTTGTATACGTTGTTGCAAATAAACTCAATCGAATACTATTTTGAGCCGATGGCTATATATGACCGTGTTTGTGATGCCATCAAGGTCGTTGCATCGTCATTCTAGCTTCGTAATTCGACACCCGCCTCTGATTATCGTGTGCTACCTGCGCTCAAGTCAGGTGCAACGCGTAAGAAGATTCCGGCAACTATGCAGCAGAACATCCTGTGGTGGTTGCATCCGTTCAAACAACGATGAGAAAGCAAGTTTCCCACAAGTTTCCAACTAGCGTTCACTTCTGAAGTCCGGACAGCAACATGCCGCCTCCTCGTTCCTCCCGAAGCTCTCGATGTACTTGCACGGCACTTGACGTGGTTACCAGGCCACTTAATAAACATCGAGGCCTGCTCTTTCCTGGTGCGCATTACAAGGATGTATTAGTTTTACAAGTATTATTACAAGTATTCACCCAATTCCACGGAATTGCTTCATCTTCAGGTTCGATCGCTATAAAAGAACACGGTCTTCAGGTTGTTCTACAGCATAGCCATCATGTCACACTTTCATCTCCTCTAAGTGATACCGCGTGCTTTAATCAGTGATAATTTAGCTTCTGAATTTTCTAACCATCTCGCACCTCCATGCTGCTCGTTCACTTGAATTTGGTGGTTCGTAGAAATCATGCAATCGTCGTTACCATCGTCGTTGTCTTGCTGCTATTGTCAAACAAACGCGCTGTCGCGTTAATTCTAGTTCGCTGTGCTCACTTGACACACACAAATGCAGGATTTACATAAACACATTGGCCAACCTGGTAACGCTTTGCGGAACGCCCAACAATCCTGCATGGTCAGCTGCCTGCAAAATGCTTCGCATAACGTGGATTGCCACAGTGCGTCGAATATGCAACATTTTTCCCATTAACAACCACGTCGTTTATGCCCAGCCACCGCGGAATATGGTTGCTTATTGTATCGCCGTAAGCGCACTGCCCTCATACACAAGTTACCCCGCACATCTACTGTTTTGACATTGCACATCTACTGACATCGCAGCGCATATGTCATTGTGCGAGGTAGTTTTTCTTCTAAGATTTCGCAGAGGCAGCCCTCACCTGTATGTTTTGTGTTAAGCAGAGCTAGGCAGCGCGCAAAACTGTGGGACTTGGTCGCTTGCCTGCAGAAATCTACACCTCATGAAAAACACGACCAAAAGTAAAGAGGCCTATCCTTCGCCGTGTACAACGTGAGTTGGCTACTCGACGTTTTCGTTTTTCAAGCTCACAAAATTACCAGCCTAGCTAGAAAAAGCACGAATGGGACCCTGCCACTGCAAAATCTTTCCTCCGCGGTGTAGTCACTCTGGAGACTCGTTTATTTGAAGCGTCATATAGGAGAATGCAGATATGAGTTATATGATAATGCGTGAAACCGCGTATCGCGTATCAGTGCATTGTAAACCTTAGAAATGTCCTGTTTGTGTACATAAATTCATGTGCTCGGTAATATAGGCGAGGCAGTTCAGCACGAATGAATGGACGTTATTTGCATAAGAGAAAACTATGAGCGCATCCGCGAGAGGAATTTTAACCTCCAGCAGCTTAAAGTGTTTTCGAGAAAGGATAGGGACAAAATAAATTGTTTCGGCAGTAAAGTATATGCGTTAAACAAAAATTATTGCGGGTTTAAAGTGTGTATGCGCTGCTAATAAAGTTTTCTAGCTTGAATTATAATAAAAATGTGCATTTAGTTGACTTCATTTATATGGCAATGCATGATTTCTTTTGCATGTGCATACGTAGCAACAGGCTGTGCAAAAAGCGGTTTTGCGAAATCTAACTATGCGTTGCCCCTCTTGAAACATAATTACGGGAGCAAGAAATGTTCGAGGGCTTCGCCGCTACCCCGTGCCGTACAAATGTCACTTTTTGACAGAGAGACACAATTTGTTTCGTAAGGTTGCCTTAGGGGTAGTAGAAGTATAAGCGTAGAAGTAAAGAGAAAGGTTTCTTTCGTGCAGGAAGTCTAATAGGGAACAGGAAATGGGATCGTTAATCAACTGCTCAGGGGAGGGAGTTTGCCCTATAGGCATGCCTTAAATCTCCCGAACTCCGCAGGAAGCTGTCTCCATGACAATGCGGCCATTGCTGTTCGAATTCAATGCAACATGCTCGTGTTCAGGATCAAAGCTCCATAGCCATGGCTAAATAGTTTAGCAATATACCCCTTTTAATATACCCCCGCTACCAATATACCTATACCTCGTTCAAACGCATACTCCTTCCCCGTTCTCTTAAAAAAAAGGTAGCAATTTCGCCCGAAAGTGGAAGCATCAATTGCGATAGCAAATTCGTAGATCAAAAATACGTAGTAAGGATAGAAGTCTTATCGGCTGTATATACTTGGGCACATTCGCTTACTAACTGAATTAACACTGTAGAAGGCTGCAGCGCGGAACCGACGAAGACAAAGACAGGAGAGGCACACAAAGAACACAGACACAGCGCTGACACAGCACAGACTCAGCGCTGTGTCTGTGTTCTTTGCGTGCCTCTCCTGTCTTCGTCTTCGTCGGTTCCGCGCTGTAGCCTTCTACGGTGTTCAACAACCTGCCCAACTGGCCACTCTCAATTAACAAGCATGGTGTCAGCCCTCCCAAGCAAACATGAGCACGTCACAGTCGATGACCGCGGACACTCAGTTGTCAAAACGCTGGCGTGAGCAAGCGCGACAGCAGCAGCGAGCGAATGTTCGTGTAGTCTATCGCTTCAACGAAGACTGAGCGGCGAAAGCACAGCGCATACAAAGATAGGAGCCGCGTGCATATCACTTTCAAGATAGGGTGCGACCTCCCGCAGCCGCGCAAAGTAGAAGTAGGCAGGTGCATACAAAGTGTAAGCCACACCCCTCCCTCCCGCACTGCCTTCCCGCTTTCCTCCTTTCGCGTGCGAGATTAAATCGGCAGTTCCCCTTGCGCCCGGTCGCAAGATACGCAATTGGTGCCGCAGCACAACGTCGCCCCCATCCCTCCCTCCCATCCCCCCACGGCCTTTTCCGCGACGGAAGACGTCGCGTTTGCTCACCGCCGTGCAGAAATCTCCGTGAAAGCGCGCGTCCCTCGCGCGCTTTCACTAGAACATACAGCATACGGTGCGCGGCGACGATTGTATCGCCCTTGGACTTTATAAGGCACCTCACGGCGACAGCGACGGCAGAAGTCCACTTGGAGTGTTCACATAATTGCTATCGCAATAAAATATTTTTGCCTACGCCACTGGTAGTAGACATGGTTAGGTGTTGGCTTTTATCAAATCCCGGCCGCATGTCGATGGGGGCGACATACAAGACGGGTGTTTTCCGGGAATTGTGGGCGCGTTAAAGATCCACTTGTGGTCAAAATCAATCCCGACTCCCTTACTACGGCGTGTCTCGTCACCAAATCGTGGTTTTTGCAGGTACAACCCCAGAATTCAATTCAATTCAATGTGTGCTCAGAAGTTCACATCACTAACGTTGACATTTGCATCGTGCATACAAGAGCTTTGAGACAGTGACTGCGTGCCGTCAAATCGCCTAGCAACAATTTTATTTATAAGCCAGAAGAACTCGACTTCACCGGGCGGAAAAATTGCCGGGAAGAAGGCCGCGCAGAAGTACAGTTACCTAGAAGCCGAGCAAATGTCATGCCGCCGTCAACGCCGCGGTCTCCATGTTTTCGCCAGTGTCGAACTGAACTGTAACTTAAGTGAAAACCGGAGCCGCACTGTTATTTTCGGCGGAACCGGAACGGCACCGCCATCTTGAACCCGAACCGGAACTTATTATAGGAACCGTTCTGGACCAATTCCATAAATGGCTCAACAGCCCCTGTGGAGTCTATGAAGGGCACGTCAGATATGAAACTTTGGATGAAGGCTGCAATTTTCGCGCAGTCGGCAAACGATTTCTATGCTAATACTGAAATTACTTCAAAACTCATCGGCTGTGTCTGGCACTAATCATGTTCATTTTTGCGCAACCAGGGCTGCCTTCATTGAGATCAGAAATGCGCGCGCTTTACGAGTCCTGCACAAAGGGACAATAATAATTTTGTTCCAACTTCATATTACCGGGTGTAGTTATTTACCTTTTTGTGGTGACCGCTGTTCACCGGCTGAGAAGTGTTAAACATTATTGCTCGGCGCAGCACGGGCATGCATGTCTCAAAAGTTTCTCGAACGTTATCGATGGCACTTTTGTTGTCTGTCGTCACCGAAACTTGTGTAATCTGATTGCCTGCGCGGCGCGAAGTCTGCACTACTTTCTGAGATGCACACGGGCACCATGTGATTACTCTGGAACCTTCGACGAGTCATGTGTAAAGGGGTGTACTTAACAATTCATATGGTAGCGTCTGTTCGTAACTGAGAAGGCAGGTGACGCAGAGCAGGAACAGCTGGTTGCCCGAATGGCTCACACTCCTGCTAAGCACTGACGATCCGGCTGGCCCACTGGTTGCACTGCAGACATTGAACAGACGATCTGGCTGGCCTTGTCCTTGTGCTCTTCTACTTCATTACATTTACCCCGGTGAAAAAGCGGAGCCATCCGGGCGACTTACGACGTGGAGACGAGCTGGTCATAGAATTGTTTCAGGTGGTGAACGTGGACAACTTTCCGCCCACGGCGGCGCTTGCCGGATGTCGGTGTAAGCGGCTCTATGACATAGTTAACCGGAGATGTGCGTTAGACGATGCGGTATGGTCCATCATACTTCGAGAGAAGTGTCAAAAATCCAGGCGTGGTAGAAGGCACGGGAACAAGACAAGTGTGACGGGAGCGAAGTTAGGATTCGTAGCGTCGCCATCACGATTGTCTTTTTGTCGTTGTTGGTCGTCGGAGGTAAAATGTCGGGCTAATTGATGGCATTCCTCGGCGTATCAGGCGACGGCTGAAACGGGAGCACACTCTGACGCGTCTGGTGTATAAGGCACAGCCGTATCGATTGTGTGGGAAGGATCGCGTATAGGACGAAGTACGGGGAAAATCCTGTAGTACTTTCGGTTAGCCATATTGTATGCGTGGTGGCGTGGAGTAGAGGTAGAATACCCGGCCTCAAATCTGAAGGTCGTAAGTTCGAATCCTACTCCAGTCCACTACATTTTCAGGCATGGAGTGGTGCCTGACACCGGCAAGAAAAAAATAATTGCCGAGAGCTAGTGGGGCTATACTAGTTCAGGTACAACCAAACTAGGAAGGCCCACTAAGCTTCATCAAAAGTCACTCTCTCACCAGAACAGGAATTGGCCTCCCTGGCGCAGTATTCGGCCACTACCTCCCTCATGACACCGACAATTAACCCACGGCCCTCAGTCCCTAGTGGCTGCGGAGCACCTGACCAAGGCGGCGGTCAGACCTGCTACGCGGCAGAGGGTGCTAAGAGTCTCTGGGTCCGGACAGGCCACCAATGGAAACTGAACCTCGCAACGCTCAACACGCGTACCCTATCGAGTGAGGCTAGCTTAGCAGGACCATTTGAAGAATTGTCAGGCATTGCCTGGGATATTATTGGCCTTAGTGAGGTTAGAAGAACGGGTGAGGCTTACACAGTGCTGACTAACGGCCACGTCCTCTGCTACAGAGGTCTTCCAGATAAGAGAGAATCCGGGGTAGGACCTTCTAGTCCATAACAACATAGCGGGCAACATTCATGAATTCTACAGCAATAATGACAGGGTAGCAGTCGTCGTAATAAAGCTGAATAGAAGGTACAAAATGAAGGCAGTACAAGCCTACGCCCCAACCTGTAGTCACAATGATGAGATAATAGAACAGTTATATGAATATGTCAACGAGAAAGGTACAAATTCAGTATACTGTAGTCATGGGCGACTTCAATGCAAAAGTGGGGAAAAAAAGGAGGTTGGTGAGCAAGCAATTGGCAACTACGGCATCGATTCTAGGAATGAAAGAGGAGAGATGTTGGTAGCATTCGCGGAAAGGAATAGGCTCCGAATAATGAATACCTTCTTCGGGAAGCGCAGCAACAGGAAGTGGACATGGAAAAGCCCTAATGGTGAAACAAGGAATGAAATAGATTTCATGCTCTCTGCCGATCCAAGCATAGTGCAGGATGTAGAAGTGTTAAGTAAGGTTATAAGTGCAGTGACCATAGGTTAGTGAGGTCCAGGATTTCTCTCAATTTAAGAGAGAAAGAGTAAAATTAGTCAAGAGGAAACCGGGCAACCTAGAGGCAGTAAGCGTAAAAGCAGACCAATTCAGGCTGGTGCTCGCAAACAAATATGCAGCTTTAGAACAGGAAGATAAAGACAACATAGAGGTAATGAATGAAACCGTAACTAGGTTGATCTCAAAAGCAGCAATTGAAGTGGGAGGTAAGGCACCAAGGCAACCTGTAGGTAAGCTCTCCCAAGAAACAAAAGACCTAATAAAGAAACGACAAAACATGAAAGTGTCCAACTCAAGAGATCAGATAGAATTCGCTGAACTGTCAAAACTGATCAACAAGAAGAAAGTAAGGGATATTCGAAATTATAACGTGGGGAAGATGGAGGAAGCCGCAAAATATGGACGCAGCATTAAATCAGTAAGAAGAAAGCTTGGCATAGGACATGGCAAGATGTATGCACTGAAAGATAAGCATGGTAATATCATCAGCAATTTCGATGACTTACTAAAAGAGGCGGAAGAATTCTATACTGACCTGTACAGTACCCAAAACAGCCAAACTACTTTCATTCGAAATAGTGATGAACCGGATACAGAGGCTCCTTCTATAACTAGCGATGAAGTTAGAAGGGCCGTGAAAGACATGTCCAGGGGAAAAGCTGCTGGAGGAGATGGAATGACAGTCGATTTATTCAAGGATGGAGGAGATATCATAATTTAAAAGCTTGCGACCCTTTATACGCAATGCCTCACAACTTCAAGTGTACCAGAGAGCTGGAAGAATGTCAACATTATACTAATCCATAAGAAGGGAGACGTTAAAGAATTGAAGAATTACAGACCCATTAGCTTGCTTTCAGTACTGTATAAAATATTCACCAAGATAATTTCTAATAGAATCTGGGCAACACTTGACTTCAGCCAACCAAGAGAACAGGCTGGCTTCAGGAAGGGATATTCTACGATGGATCATATCCATCTCATCAATCAGGTTATCGAGAAATCTGCGGAATACAATCAACCTCTCTATATGGCTTTCATAGATTATGAAAATGCATTTGATTCAGTAGAGATACCAGCAGTCATAGAGGCATTGCGTAATCAAGGAGTACAAGAGGCATACGTGAATATCTTAGCAAACATCTACAAGGATTCCACAGCTACCTTGGTTCTCCAGAAGAAAAGTAGAAAGTTACCTATCAAGAAAGGGGTCAGGCAAGGAGACACAATCTCTCCAATGCTATTCACTGCATGCCTAGAAGAAGTAATCAAGCTCTTAGACTGGGAAAGCTTAGGAGTGAGGGTCAATGGTGAATATCTCAGCAACCTCCGATTTGCTGATGACATTGTCCTATTCAGCAACAATGGAGACGAATTACAGCAAATGATTGAGGACCTTAACCGAGAAAGTGTAAGAGTGGGGTTGAAGATTAATATGCAAAAGACAAAGATAATGTTCAATAGCCTGGAAAGGGAACAAGAATTCAGGATCGCCAGTCAGCCTCTAGAGTCTGTAAAGGAGTACGTTTATCTAGGTCAATTACTCACAGGGGACCCTGATCACGAGAAAGAAATTTACAGAAGAATAAAATTGGGTTGGAGTGCATACGGCAGGCACTACCAAATCCTAACTGGGAGCTTACCACTGTCGTTGAAAGAAAAGTGTACAATCATTGCATTCTACCGGTGCTAACATATGGGGCAGTAACTTAGAGGTTAAAAAAGAAGCTCGAGAACAAGTTAAGGACCGCACAAAGAGCGATGGAACGAAAAATCTTAGGACTAACGTTAAGAGACAGGAAGAGAGCGGTGTGGATCAGAGAACAAACGGGGATAGCCGATATTCTAGTTGACATTAAGCGGAAGAAATGGAGCTGGGCAGGCCATGTAATGGGTAGGATGGATAACGGGTGGACCATTAGGGTTACAGAATGGATACCAAGAGAAGGGAAGCGCAGTCGAGGTCGCCAGAGAACCAGATGGGATGATGAAATTAGGAAATTTGCAGGCGCAAGTTGGAATACGCTAGCGCAAGACAGGGGTATTTGGAGATCGCAGGGAGAGGCCTTCGTCCTGCAGTGGACTTAAAATAGGCTGATGATGATGATGATTGTATGCGTACGTGACAAATGGGAGGATGATGTCCCAGTTTGTATGCTCCGATGAAACGTGCATGGCGAGCATGTCACCAAGGGTTCGATTGGAACGCTCCGTAAGTCCGTTAGCTTGAGGATGGTACACCATGGTGGTCCCGTGAACTCTGCGGCATTGAGCAAGCAGAGCTTCAACCACCTGCGACAATACACGTGGCCTCTATGGCTCAGCAGTTCCCGATTGTGGGCCATGACGAAGAATGAAACGATGGAGCAGAAAGGATGCAACGTCACTGGCGGTTGCTGCAGGTAGAGCGGCGGTTTTCAGCCAAGCATGTAAGGTGATCAACTGCGACAATAATCCATCGTTTGCCAGCAGGTGTCAGCGGTAGCGGCCCGTACAGGTCAATTCCCATACGGTCGAAGGCACGAGCAGGGAACGGAAGCGGCTGTAATAAACCGTGGGCCGGATGAGGCGGAGATTTGCGGCGTTGGCATTGCGGGCACGGGCGGACAAACTTTTGGACAAAAGTCAATATTCTTCGCCAGTAGTAACGTTGCCGCAGGCGCTCATACGTCTTCAAAACACCGGCGTGTGCACATTGTGGGTCAGTATGGAAAGACGCGCACATGTCGGAACGCAAAGTCCTAAGGATAACTAGGAGCCACTTGCGACCATCGAGCTGGTAGTTGCGTTGATACAAGAGGTTATCTCGGACAGTAAAATCGGCAGCCTGGCGACGCAGGGAGCGGGAGATCGGAGATGCTGGCAAGCCAGAAAGGAGATCCAAAAGAGAGGCCACCCAAGAATCCTTGCGCTGTTCTGATACGAAGGTGTCGATGTCGATCGACGACACCGTCTCAAAGGTGGAGAGGGGGGCAGTGTCGCCTAGAGCACAGCACGGGCCTGGCCCGGGCCCGTTTTTACGTTGGGCTGCCCGCCCGAACCCGATCAAAACTTTTATGGCAAAACCCGGGCCCGGCCCGGGCCCGGAAATAATCTACGTTACCCGCCCAGCCCGGCCCGCCACCCCTTTACCTTAGGCCCGAGCCCGGCCCGAGCCCAGATCGATACCGGCCTGAACCCGGCCTGAGACCGAAAAATATGTGTTTTTCAGAGGTGAGACGCCCGAGAATAACTCGCTGCATGTTACATGCACACAACCAGAAAGCCCGACCCCGGCCCGAGCCCGCGTCAAAAACCCGAGCCCGGCCCGGGTCCGGGTCAAAAAGCACACGCCGTGCCCGAGCCCGGCCCGAGCCCGAGAAAAAACTGCTCTACCACGAGCCGGGCAGGGCCCGGGCTTTCGGGTAAGCCCGAGCCTGTGCAGTGCTCTAGTGTCGGCTGGCAGCGGAGAGCGGGACAAAGCGTCAGCGTCAGTGTGCTTGCGGCCTGAGTGGTAGATGACGTGTATGTCGTATTCTTGAATGCGAAGAGCCCATCAAGCAAGGCGTCCAGACGGGTTTTTTAAAGAGGATAACCAACAAATGGCGTGATGGTCAGTAACCACAGAAAGGTCTGCCGTATAAGTAGGGCGAAACTTCCCGACTGCCCGAACGATGGCAAGGCATTCTTTTTCTGTGACGCTGTAATTGCGTTCCGCTTTGGTCAGCGCACGACTGGCGTAAGCAACGACGTACTAGAAGTAGCCAGGCTTGCGCTGCGCAAGGACAGCGCCAAGGCCCAATACCACGGGCATCGGAATGCACTTCAGTTGGTTCGGTGGGGTCGTAGTGTAGCAGTAAAGGCGGAGACGCCAGGAGACGGCGTAAGGTCACGAACGTGGTGTCGCATGCAGGAGACCAGGAGGATAGGTCCTTGGCGCCACGTAAGAGTTGTGTCAGAGGTGATATCATCGAGCCAAAATTGCGAACAAAGCGTCTCAAATAATAACGGAGGCCGATGAAGGCGCAGAGTTCTTTGAGTGTTTTAGGTTTAGGAAACTCTGCCACAGCGCGATGTTTTCATGGGTAGGGGCAACTGTTGTCTTGGGATACGACCTGACCTAGAATCATGAGCTTGAGCGCGGCGAACTGGCACTTTTTCAGGTTCAGTTGCAGCCCTGCGTTGGTAAAGGACGTCAACACTTGCCTAAGGCGGAGAAGATGCGAAGAGAAATCAGGGGCGAACACAACGATGTCGTCGAAGTAGCATAAACACGTGCTCCATTTTAGGCATACAAGATATTGTCCATTATTCGTTCAAACGTAGCAGGCGCATTACATAGGCCAAATGACATCACATTAAGTTCGTATAAACCATCTGGAGTAATGAATGCGGTTTTTGAGCGATTAACTGCTGGTATCGGGACCTACCAGCAGCCCGAGCGTAAATCCCACGAAGAGAAGAATTCAGCGCCTTGCAGCTGCTCAGGGCGTCGTCAATGCACGGTAGAGGGTACACGTCTTTTCGCGTTATCTTGTTAAGACGGTGGTAATCGACGCAGAACTGAATGGAACCATCTTTTTTTGTGACAAGATCCCCGGTGATGCCCACGGGCTATAGGAAGGTCGAATGACGCCGCACTAAAGCATGTCGTCGACGTGCTCACTGATCACCTGACGCTCCTTGGCTGAGACGTGGTACGGACGCTGCCGCAACGGCGCGTTGGAACCAGTGTCGATGTGGTGGCTGACGGTTGACATGCGACCCAGAGCAGGCTGAGCGACATCAAAAGAAGAACGGAACTGGGCAAGCAGGTGAAGAAGCTGGGAGCGCTGCTCGGAAGTAAGGTCATCGGCAGTATAAGGTCACGAAATCTTGCATTTGTGTGAGCAGGGGGGAGCGACTAGAAAAGAGAGAGAAAGAAACGAGAAGGGAAAGATAGGGAGGTTAACCAATGACGTGCCCGGTTGGCTACCCTACGCTTGGGGAGAGGGAAGGGAGAGAAGACTGTCATGGAAGAGAGGGCCTTGTCAGCCACTAAGGGGCGCCTGGTCAAATCGCGCTGCCTCCTCAAATCATCGTAGCTTTGGTACAAATTTATGAGCTCGGCTACGGTGCGCGGACTCTTGGCGATCAACATTTGGAAAATATCATCGCCGATGCCCTTCAAAATGTGTTTCATTTTTCATTTTCGGGCATAGAAGCATCCACACATTTGCATAGGTCGAGAGCCTCTTCGATATAACAGGTGCATATTTCAGCGGGTTGTTGCGCTCGCTCTCGTAACCGATACTCGGCGCGCAACTTGTGGACGGCGGGGTGACCGAAAAATTCAGCGAAACTGGTCTTCAACGCTGACCAGGACTGAAAGTCGGCTTCATGATTTTTAAACCACAGGTGAGCCACACCCACAAGATAGAAGATGACAGCATTTAACTTGGCGGTATCGTCCCATCGATTGTGCAAGCTCACCCGTTCGTAGGTAGACAACCAGTCACTGACGTACTGCTCATCCGTACCGCTGAAAACTGCTGGATGGCGGAGCGGGAGAGCGCCCGAGCAGGCAATGGAGGGTGGCGGCGACGTCCGCTGGGGAGAGTCAGGCATGACGGGAGGCAGAATCCGAGACCGGAGTTCCAGGGTGTAGATGTTCTTGAATACCCAGCATCTCCACCAATTGTAAAGGGGTGTATTGAACAATTCAGATGGTAGCGTACGTCTGTTCGTAACCGAGAAGGAAGGTGACGCAGAGTAGGAACAGCTGGTTGCCTGAACGGCTCACACTCGCGCTCAGCACTGGCGATCCAGCTGGCCGACTGGTTGCACTGCAGACATTGAGTAGATGATTTGGCATGCCTTGTCCTTGTGCTCTTCTTCTTCATTACACATGTATAAAAGTCGACTTGCTTGACCCGCAGGTCATATTTTCTATTATCACCTACTGTGCTTGGTGCTATCGTTGTGATTCGAATGTTGCTTGCTTTTCTGGGCACAGGTTCTCCCAATAAACGTTAGTTTCGTGATAGTAGTAGTAGTAGTAATAATAGTAGTAGTAAAACTTTATTATATTCAGAAACCGGACCGTCCAAATGGGTGGCTCCCTAAGCAGCCCGATCTTGAAGCACAGCTATGGGCTGTCCATCGGGCCCGCGACGCAGCAGAGAGGCTCGGCCTTTCTGTACCGACGTGGGAGCGGCCCGCTACGTGCTGACGCGTGTTCCGAGGGACCGTAATAAAGTTTTATCATACCATACCATACCATACCGGACAGGCTCCTACCCCAGTCCCCAGAGGGAGTAGGGGGGTTAAAGACGGAGTTTGTCCAGCAGGGTGGTGCCCCTATTCCAAGGCCCCACTAGCACGGGCCATCCGCTCCGCTCGTTGGATCAGTCGTACCTAATCTTCCAGGGCCGGGCTAGACAGCAGCGCTTCCTATTCGTTCCATGTGCCGCTTGTTTCGTGTTCTTCTCCGTGTTCGGCACACTCTAACGTGATGTGAAAGAATGTTGGTGTTGCTCTACACCACGGGCATATCCGTGGGGTAGATCAGGTGGAGTGTGTGCAAATTTATGTAGGTGTTCGTCTGTAATCTTCGCAACACAGGTTCCCTCCGCAGCGCGGAGTTCGCCATGCGGAGGTGGATAGATCTTTCTATTTTCTCTGAAGTATTTCTGAATTGTTGCAAAGCAGGGGTCTAGGGGTGTAGGGTCTTCTATTGCAGAGTCTGGGGCGGCACGGTGATTTGTAAAGCCTCGAGCCGCCTCGTCCGCATGCAGGTTCCCGGTGACGCCCTCGTAGAGCACTGCACGGGCTCGGGCTTACCCGAAAGCCAGGGCCCGGCCCGGTCCGTGGGCCGGGCCGGGCCGGCCGGGTAGAGCAGTTTTTTCACGGGCTCGGGCCGGGCTCGGGCACGGCGTGTGCTTTTTGACCCGGGCCCGGGCCGGGCGCGGGTTTTTTGATGCGGGCCCGGGCCGGGCTCGGGCTTTCTGGTGGTGCGCATGTAACGTGCAGCGAGTTATTCTCGGGCGTCTCAACTCTGAAAACATGTATTTTTCGGTCTCGGCGCCGGGTTCGGGCCGGTTTCGACCCGGGCTCCGGCCAGGCTCGGGCCTAAGGTAAAGGGGTGGCGGGCCGGGCCGGGCGGATAACGTAGATTATTTCCGTGCCCGGGCCGTGCCCGGGCCGTGCCCGGGTTTCGCCATAAAAGTTTTGATTGGGCTCGGGCGGGCAGCCCAACGTAAAAACGGGCCGGGCTGAAAAAATCGGCCCGTGCAGTGCTCTAGCCCTCGTGCCCCGGTGCCCAGGTGACAGTTTGGATGTATTGAACCGTGGGGTCCCATCCAGTCCCTACAAGTATTCGGAGCACCTGTGCTCCAACTTTGCCCCTTAGATAGTTTTTGCAAGCTTTCTGTGAGTCTGTAATTATCGTTAATAGAGCTTTTCGCGTCCAGGCCTCTTTTACTGCGAGCGCAATTGCAACCTCTTCTGCTGTTGTTGTAGAAGCGCGATCTATTGCAGCGCAGGCTGTAATTTTCCCTCTAAGGTCCCTGAGCACTGCCACCGCCTTCCTTGCATCTGTCTGATAAGGCAAAGCGTCAGCGAATCTTGCCGTATTCATGTATTTTGTCATTTTTTATGTATTGTGCCCTAGCCGTTCTTCTCCCAGCATGCAGGGTAGGATCCATGCTATTGGGTATGGGGGATACCGTGTACCATTTGTACCATTCTCTAAGTTCGTTGGGTATCTCACTAGTTTCTTGATGTTTCGTGATGAACAAAAGTTTTGCTACTGTGTTTTTCACCGTCACTACAACGTGACATCTGGTCGAGGTGCTTTGCGTTCATGTACGCCCCCCCCCCCCCTCTCTCCACAAAGCCGTGATCCAAGTCGGAACCCCGAAGAGAACACCAATATTACTGTGAACCATCGAGCTGGCCGCAGGCTACAAAACCTGCACCCGGAGCACCGTACTTCTACCCGAGCTGACCAGAAGACCAACACCAAGTCAGTAGGCACAATCACAGCTCCAGCTTCCCCTGCCCTGCTGCAACAACCTCGGTAGCCACCGACCTTTCGTGGATCATCGGCTGAAGACCCAGAAACCTGGCTGGAGCCCTACGAATAGTCAGAACGTTCAACAACCGGAACTGCGAGGACAAGCTGTGCCATATCTATTTCTCTTTGGATGACTCTGCTCGGACACTGTTTGGACATGGACGGAAAGTGCGATAGAACAAAATATGTTAGGCGCAATGTTGGGGAAGATTCTTTACTGTGAGGTGAGTAAATTAAGAAAAATAAAAGCTTCAGCCCGCATCATATAATTATAGCAGGCAAAGTTAAGGGATAGGAAGAGCAGTAGTGTATAAGAGAGAAAACGGGGTGAACTGATATTCTAGTTGACATTAATTAAAAGAAAATGGACCTTGGCAGGCCGTGTAATGCGAAGGGCAGATAACCGGCGAACCATTAGAGCTACAGAATGTGTGCCAAGAGAAGGGAACCGCAGTCGAGAACGACAGAAAACTAGGTGGGACGATGAAATTAGGAGATCTGAAGGGCACAGGTTGGAATCAGCTAGCGTAAGACAGGGGTAATTGAAAACCGCATGGAGAGGCCTTCGTGCGGCAGCGGTCATAAAAATAGGCTGATGATGATGATAAGCAGTTATTCACCCTAATTGTTCCGCAAATAAGGTGCTTGCGAAGCTGTTGTGTAGACAAGCTGCAGATGTTTTTTTTTTTTTTTGTGCCTTCGCCGCTGTAAGATTTTCAGCATTTTCATAATGTTCAGAGTCACTCTGTCGACTCACTTTACTACAGACTCTGTTGTAGCTAAAATTGCACTAATAGTGATCACTGAGTGGTTCACATGCATTACTCGCTATTACGTTCTCAGAAATGGCAGTGTTGCATTGTCATTAGGTTTACATAGCTTGTTCTTAAAATCAATAAATATTGTCACGGCAAACGGTATAACCGAAAATATATTTACAAAATATCTACAGCGGGCTGTAGCACTGCCAAGATGGCCGAAAGATAATCTCTTCAATCGTCGTCGTCTTCCCCCAAATGGTCAACGTCATCTTTGTCCCATTGCGCGCAGTCTCGTAACATTAACCTCCAGCCAGAGAAGCGCCGACCCGGCGCCTAAGACAGGGAGGTGGGCGTGATGTATGGTTTTAGGCGGGCCACGTGCACGACGTCTGAGGAAGGAGAAGACGTGGTAGGATCGAGCGGGGCTCTTTCGTAAGTGACATCTGTCCATTGTCGCAGGACGCGAAAGGGGCCAGAGTATCTCCAAGGTAGTTTTTCGGAAAGGCCAACGCGCCGAGACAGGGGACCAGACAAGGACAAGATCACCCGCGCTGAAGCGGGCGTCCCGGTGGTGGGCGTCGTACAACAACTTCTGTCGTGACTGCGACACCGAGAGGCGAAGACGGGCAATGTGACGTGCGTTTTCTGCTGTAGCAATGGCGTCGCGCGCGTATTCAGTAGGCAGTGCGGCAGGGGTCGAAATAAGTGTGTCAAAAGGGAGCGTTGGTTCTTGTCTGTATAGAAGATAGAAGGGAGAGTAGCCGGCGGTGTCATGGCGTGAGGAGTTATATGCAAAGGTGACAAAAGGTAGCACAGTGTCCCAGTCATGGTGATCAGACGAGACATACATAGAGAGCATATCAGTGATAGTGCGATTCAGATGTTCAGTAAGACCGTTCGTTTGGGGGTGGTACGCAGTCGTAAGTTTGTGTTTGGTGGCACAAGAATGAAGTAAGTCTTCAATGACTTTGGATAAGAAGTAGCGACCCCGGTCGGTGAGAAGCTGTCGAGGAGCGCCGTGATGTAAAATTACGTCTTGCATCAAGAAGCCAGCGACGTCTGTAGGGAAACTAGTCGGGAGAGGTCTTGTGATAGCGTAACGGGTCGCATAATCCGTAGCAACGGCAATCCATTTATTGCCAGCGGTGGAGAGAGGGAAGGGGCCGAGAAGGTCGAGGCCAACACAGAAACATGGCTCGGCGGGTATGTCAATAGGCTGGAGGAGCCCAGCTGGAGGAAGAGATGGCCGCTTCCAGCGTTGGCACGACGCGCAGGCAGCGACATAACGTTGAACAGAACGGTAGAGACCGGGCCAGAAAAAGCGTCGCCGTACACGGTCATACGTCCAGGAAACACCAAGGTGGCCGGCTGTTGGGACATCATGCAGTTACTCGAGTACGGTCGCCCGAAGGTGTGCGGAAACGACGAGTAGTAGTTCCTGTCGCTCGGGGTGCATGTTACGGCGATATAATGTGCCATTTACAATGACAAACAGGCGAAGTGACCGGTCCGACGAGCCAGACTGCAGGCCGTTGATGAGATCATTTAGAGACGTGTCCCGCCGTTGCTCGTCACCAATGTGGCTGAAAGCGGAGAGCGAGAAAAGGCCAGGTGGGGTATCCTCCGTGGTAGCTTCGGGGTCATCAACGGGGTGCCGAGACAAGCAATCGGCATCCTGGTGTAGTCGGCCAGACTTGTGCACCACAGTGTACATGAATTCCTGGAGACGTAGAGCCCAGCGACCTAGACGCCCAGCGACCTAGACGCCCAGTTGGGTTCTTGAGGCTCGAAAGCCAGCACAGAGCGTGGTGGTCAGTGGTAACAGTAAAAGGCCGCCCGTATAAGGAGGGGCGAAATTTGCTAACTGCCCAAACAAGAGCGAGGCACTCGCGCTCGGTAATGGAATAATTGCGCTCGGCAGGGGAAAGAAGCCGGCTGGCGTACGCAATAACTCGATCACAACCACGTTGGCATTGGGCTAAAACAGCACCAATGACATAGCCACTAGCGTCTGTGCGTACTTCAGTTGGAGCATTGGGATCAAAGTGGGCGAAAATCGGCGGGGTAGTGAGTAGCGTGATAAGTAGTGAAAAGGCTGTGGCTTGAGCGAAACCCCACGAAAACGGAGCGTCTTTCCGGAGAAGATCTGTTAGTGGACGGGCTATGTCTGCAAAATTTCTGACAAAGCGTCGGAAATACGAGCACAGGCCCACAAAGCTCCGAACATCCTTGGCACAAGTTGGTATAGGGAACTCGATGACAGCACGAACCTTGGCGGGGTCGGGACGGACGCCAGTTGAATCGACGAGATGCCCGAGGATGGTAATTTGGCGGCTACCGAAGTGGCATTTCGGCGAATTAAGTTGTAGCCCAGCCGCACGAAACACCGACAGGATGGATGAAAGACGTGTGAGGTGTGTGGCAAATGTCGGGGAGAACACGATCACGTCGTCCAGGTAGCACAGGCAGATAGACCATTTAAAGCTGTGCAACAGCGTGTCCATCATTCGCTCGAATGTGGCCGGGGCATTGCACAAGCCAAATGGCATAACTTTGAACTGATAGAGGCCGTCAGCTGTAACAAATGCTGTTTTTTCACGGTCCCTGTCGTCCACGGCGATCTGCCAGTATGTCATATGTAGGAGGCCGCCGGTGGCGCGAAAAAGAAAAGGAGCACGAGAAACACGGGGTTCCGAACGGCGCGAGCGCGCGAGGCGCACGAACCGAGGCATAGTCGAGAGATGAACGGCGCTGTCCGTTGAGTTTCAACGTGGCACCGGGTCAGGAAGGTCGCATCTCCAGCTACGTTCTGGCGACGGGAGACTTGGGGGTCTGGTTGAGTCCGTGACGCTGGCCGTCCAAGGTGTGGCCGTCGACCTCGGCAAGTTCGGGCGAGGCTCCTGGACGGGCTGCAGCTTCTCACGGCAGGACCAGGCACCCCAGAGAGGATCCCCCTTCTGCGGCAGACCGGCACGTTCGAATCTCCTCGGGACGCCACGTCGGCACTCCTGAAGAAGTTGCGACGCATCCCGACGCTAGGCCTAGGCAGGTGGGCCTAAGCTACGGCGAACGCCATCAATGACGAGATGATGAGCTCGCCACCGACGGAGCACTAATGAGCTAAACACCGACAAAAGAGACGACGCGACGACAGCGAGGCACAGACGTCTGCAGAATCGACAACGGCGCTGAATTCGAAGAGAAAGAGCCGACGAGCTTCGGACTCGGACAAACGTGCAACGACGAACACAACAAGGTGACTCTTATTCGCCGCGTCCCAGCGTTAATACAAGGTTGCCTGACTTTGGTGGATTAGCCGCCACAGACGAGTGTAGGCACAAATAGGAACATTCTTAGTATATTAGGCTTTAGGTTGTAACTTCGTTAGTATTGTCCCCGCGGTGTGTTTTAGTGTGCTTGTTTATTTTTTGTTTCCTTTCGTTCGGGTCTTGGGTTCGTGCGTAATTAAAAATCCTTTTGCTGTGTTGCCATGCGCCTGCCTACTCCATCTCCTCTAACACCTGCACGCCCCCGAGATCGGTGACAAAACAAATCACACAGTAACCAGAGCGCAGGTCAATGGATGAAAAAAAGGTCGCGCCGTGAAGGCAATCCAGAGCGTCATCAATTCGTGGAAGAGGATATACATCCTTCTTGGTGATCTTATTGAGATGCCGATAATCAACGCAAAATCGCCAACTGTTGTCTTTCTTTTTAACTAAAGCAACAGGGAAAGCCCATGGACTCGCGGACGGCTCAATAATGCCTTTTGACAGCAGCTTGTCAACCTCTTGTTGAATAACTTGGCGCTCGGATGGTGATACGCGATAAGGTCGCCGGTGAATCGGATGCGCATCGCCAGTATGTATGCGATGTTTCACGAGAGAGGTTTGACCTAAGGAATGGCCGTCAAAGTCGAAGATGTCGGAGTATGTGACGAGCAAATGTCGGAGGTCGTCGACTTGGGAGGGCAGAAGGTCCGGGGAAATCATCTTTGTGATAGCGCTCTGTACCGACGGAGAAGTGGGCCCGTCAGCGGACAAAATAGCTGACGTAGGATCAGGTGACAGCGATGAGATCTGGCACTCATCTGATGGTGACAGGGTGGCCAAGACTATGCCTTGGGGAAGAACTTGAGGACAGAGTCCGAAGTTCTAGAGGGGCAGGCAAGTCTGGTTTGTCGCAACCGTCACAACAGTGTGGGGAAAGGAAATTTTGTGCGACAAAAGGACACTGGTAGACGGAGTAACCACATAGTCACCATCCGGTACACTGGGGCAAGGTACAGCGACAATACAGGTGAGTGCTTGGGGTGGCAAACGAACAAACTCGGCACAAGAGAGCTGACACTGGACTACGTCAGGAGCGTCTAGTGAAGCGGGAAAGTCAAGTTCAACGACACCGGCCGAGCAGTCAATTACAGCGGAGTGGTCAGTCAAGAAATCAAGTCCAAGGATTACGTCATGAAGGCAGTGGCGAAGAACATGAAACAACACGGACGTGTGGCGGCCAGCGACGCTCACGCGTGCGGTGCACATTCCAAGCGCGGCTGGAGTTCCACCGTCAGCGACACGCACAACGCGGGACTCTGCAGGTGTGAGCACTTTGTGTAAGCGTTCACGGAGATCACAGCTCATGACACAAATATGTGCACCGGTGTCGATAAGGGCGGTGACGGGTAGGCCATCCACTTCTACGGCAAGTTGGTTCTCGTGCGTGGGCAAGGTCAAAAGAGGCTTTTCAGGTCGTGGGTCCAATGCAGCGTCACCTCCGGGAGCTGCATTGCTCAGTTTTCCTGGGAAGAGCGGCCAGAGGCGTGCGGCGATGAATAGCGGCGGGGCAGAGGGTACCGGGAACGACGGTCGTGCGGAGAAAGTGAACGGCTGGAGCTCCGGGTTGGTACAGGAACGTCTCGGAGCGGTGAGCTGTTACGAGCGGGAAACTGCCGGGGTCGATTGTCGTCGCGGCGAATGTCAAAAAATGAGCGAGGGGAGGAAGGTTGGCGATACCGGCAGTGACGGGAAATATGTCCAACGCCGTGGCAATGAAAACATATGGGCTTATCGTCCTGGGTTCTCCACTGGGCCGGATCACGATAGCGGCGCAACGTCGCTGTATTTCTGTAAGACGGAATAACAGAACTGACCCGAGGGTGAGACAGGGATGCAACAGGCTGGAGTCCTGCGTTAGCCAGCTCTTCCCTCACGACGGCTTGGATTATAGCTCTGCACGGGCCCGGGCCGGCCCAAAATCCCGGGCCCGGCCCGGCCCGCGGGCCGGGCCGGGCCGTCCGAAGCGTTTTTTTTGGCGGGCTCGGGCTTGAGGCCACGGGCCCGGGCCGGACTCGGGCTTGAAGCCACGGGCCCGGGCCAGACTCGGGCCCGCTTATAAAGGACCTAAGTAGGCCTTCGAGCACACGCAACCGTTATGCATTGCATGGTTCAATGCATTCGGTGCCAAGCTGAAGTGACACGTGCAAAATGACTGTCATCATCATCATCAGCCTATATTTATGTCCATTGCAGGACGAAGGCCTCTCCCTGCGATCTCCCATTAACCCTGTCTTGCAATAGGTGATTCCAATTTGCGCCTGCGAATTTTCTAACTACATCACCCCACCTAGTTTTCTGCCGTCCTCGACTGCGCTTCCCTTCTCTTCGTATCCATTCTGTAGCTCTAATGGTCCACCAGTTATCCATCATACGTATTACATGGCCTGCCCAGCTTCATTTTTTCCGCTTAATGTCAACTAGAATGTCGGTTATCCCCGTTGTCTGATCCACACCGCTCTCTTGACTGTATATCTTATCGGATGACTGTATATCTTATCGAAGAAAATAGTAAAACAGATGATGTTCTCATTTTAACAGCCGAGCTGTTTCAGCCGGGCGCAATGTGTCTGCTGAATCCAAAAAAAGTGGGCCGATCCTGGTAGCAGTGTAGAAAGGGTCCAAGCGCAATGGCACATACACCTGTAAACTGTGAGCCTGGATAAGTCTAGCTAAGAATGGTGGGGACTACTTAAACTTCGTCAGTCATCGATAGGCAATTGATAGCCAATCAATAGCTCATCGATAATTGACCAATAATCAATAAGTGCCAGGAAATGCTGGGGATTACTTGGTAGTTAGCCTAGCCCAAATACGTGGCCAATATCTTGCGATAGACAATCAAAAGCCAATCAATAGCTAATCGATAATCAATCAATTATAAATAAATTACGGGGACTGCTGGGGATGACTTGGTAGTGCTTAACCTAGCCCAAAAGCCAGGACTAGCTAGGTGCCCATCAGCTCCGCTGTCTCTTTAGCATTGCGCCGGCAGTGCAAGCTACGCTATTTTTATTTCCATAAAACAAACATTGTTTCCGCATAAGGAAAAATAAATTATACAAAGAACCATTTCCATGTTACCGCTTTTGCGATTGAACTATTACTAGTGTCGATACTATTGCATTATTTTAGCGCTAAGGCCAGTTACTTTTGTGCTTCAATGCATAAAACAGCGTTTTCCTCAAAAAAAGTTGTCGCAGTTTCACCTGAAAGGCGAAGCATCAATTGCGACAGCAAATTTGAAGAGAGCTATACGGAGTAATGATAGCACCTTTATCAGCTGTATAAACTTGGACATGCAGCAGCACCGGCAACACGCAGAACTGTTGTCGACGCCGCCGGCGTTCTGCCCGCGTTCGCTCAAAAATGCGTGCGGCGTTGGTGACTGTTGCCGGAGCCTCTGATATAAATAGGCACTTGGTGCCGCAGCTAAACGTCGCCTCCCTTCCCTGCCCCTCCCCCCCCTCCCCCACAGCCTTTCGCGCGTCGGAAGAAGGTAACGTTTAGTCTACATATATGGTGATTGTAGAGGAGGAAAGAGACGCCTACTTGTGCAGCCCTTAAGGAAGCACAGCGCAGAACGCGCGTTTGTTCTCCGCCGTGCGTTCACTCCCCGTGAAAGCGCGCGTCCCTCGCGCCCTTTCACTCGCACATACAGCGTTCGGCGGCGCGCGGCGACGATTTCATCTCCATTGACGTCCATACGGAACCTCACGGCGACGGCGACGCCGACGGCGGAAATCTGCTTTTGAGTGTCCATATAATTGCTATCGCAATAAAAGTTAACTGGAACGGCCATTCATTTCGTCGAACACTTTGAAAATTAATATCTCGAAACTAGTTCAGTCCTGAGAATTCATTCCAAGTGGATAGTATCGCCTTGCGAACTCAGCGGCTATAATTCGTAGATTGAAAGATGTGCCGTAAAATGAATAATTAAAAAGTTGTCGCAGTTTCACCTGAAAGGCGAAGCATCAATTGCGATAGCAAACTTGTAGAGAGCTATACGGAGTAATGATATTAGCTTTATCAGCTGTATAAACTTGACATGCAGCAGCAATCGGCAACACGCAGAACTGTTGTCGACGCCATCGGCGTTTGCCCGCGTTCGCTCAAAATGCGTGCGGCGTTGGTGACTGTTTGCCGGAGCCTCTGATATAAAAAATGTCACAGTTTCGCCCTAAGGGCGAAGCAATGAATGCGATAGCACACAGCAATGGTCATACGAAGTAAGGTGAGCGGCTTTGGTAGCAACAACACGCAGAACTGTTGTCGACGCCATCGGCGTTTTGCCCGCGTTAGCTCAAAATGCGTGCGGCGTTGGTGACTGTTGCTGGAGCCTCTGATATAAATAGGCACTTGGTGCCGCAGCTAAACGTCGCCTCCCTTCCCTCCCCCTCCCCCACGGCCTCTCGCGCGTCCGGAAGAAGGCGCGTTTGCTCTACATATATGGTGATTGTGAAGGAGAAAAGAGACGCCTACTTCTGCAGCCCTTAAGCGAGCACGGCGCAGAACGCGCGTTTGTTCTCCGCCGTGCGTTCAGCTCCCCGTGAAAGACGCGCCCCTCGCGCCTTTTCACTCGCACATACAGCGTTCGGCGCGCGGCGACGATTTCTTCTCCAAATGACGTCATACGGAACCTCACGGCGACGGCGACGGCGACGCCGACGGCAGAAATCTGCTTTTGAGTGTCCATATAATTGCTATCGCAATAAAAGTTAATTAGCATAATAATGCTAAATATTCAATTGGGCGTTTTGACCATCCATTAGGCCATCCGCGTCAGAATTAGCTTGGAACTACATAAAAAAGTTATCCTCCTTAGAGCGTCGTCGCATTAATGCGAACACAAGAAATCCTGAGATATGGTGAATTCCATACTTCAGAACACTCTATAAGCATCAGTAGTTAATACATAACTTACCATTCACTTTGAACAAATACAAAAATGTCGATAATTTCAGCAAGAAAGAACTCAGACCATATGTTGGTAGCTTGTATTATATCTGATGTGATTATTATTCTGCCTTCGTGTATGGCTCTGAGTATACTGTGTAATGTATACGTCCTGTTTCGTTTTCTTAGCAAATGGTAATCTTGTAAAATTCAGTCTCATGCTATGTTGTATAGCTGGTGTTGCGTTGTTTTGTATAGCTAGTATTGCTACTGTATATTTTATATAGGCTGATGATGATGATTGCTATTGTAGTGTTGTTTAAAATGCATTCTTTTAAAACTTTTCCTAATTCTCTTAACTCGCCGTGACGGAAATAATCTCTGTTTTTCCGTTCATAGATATTTCGTCCGTGAGGAATTCCAGCGACAGCTGGAAATATATGTGAATTATTGTACATGTGCGCACACTATTTGCTGACGTACTATTACGTTGCCTGGTGTTTTGGGTCACGTCAAGCTGCGTATGTAGCTTTTAGTCCAAAATGACCGTCAAGCATGTAATTGGAGAATAAATTGATTTGATTTGATTGATTTCGTCGGACACTTTGAAAATTATTATCTCGAAACTGGTTCAGTCCTCAGAATTCGTTCCAAGTGGATACGCCTGCAAAGTCAGCGGCTATAATTCGTAGATTGAAAGATGTGCCGTAAATAATTAATGAAAAAGGTAATTAGCGTAATTATGTTAATTCTTCAGTTAGGCGTTCTGTTTTCTCGTGGAAGTAATGACCGCCTCATCGAGCAGTTTAGATCAAGGATTGTTATATAATTGTGCAATCTGCAACAGGCAATTTTAAAAATTTGGTTCAGCTAAAATGAAACACCCTGTACATTTGCATACTAAATGACATCATAGAACCATATCGTACAAATCAAGGTAAGTGCATGGGCACCAGCTGAAAAATTGCAGAACAGGCAATGGGCCGGATTACAGATGTTCCCGTGGGAGAAACAAAGATTTCGGCCTTTTATTGCTTATATACTGCAGCTGATTAAACCTCGAGAACGTGAGGCTCAAAGCTACGGTACAATCTGTAAGCAACAAAAGATTTTTTTTCTCTTACAGGCCGGGCCGGGTCATGCACACGCGGCCCCTAGCTAAGCTTAGTAATGAACGCCCGGGCCCGGGCCGGGCTCAATAGCACGGGCCCGGGTCGGGCCCGGGCTTGGAACCACGGGCCCGGGCCGGGCCCGGGCTGGTCTCGGTCATGTACGGCCGGGCCCGGGCCGGGCTCGGGATCTGTATTACGGGCCCGGGCTGGGCTCGGGCCTTGTAAAGCGGGCCTGGGCCGGGCTCGGGCCGAAAAATCCGGCCCGTGCAGTGCTCTAGCTTGGATTAAAGAGACTGTCGGTCGGGAGTCGTCGGAAGGGCATGCGAAATAGGAAGGTGGCGACGCCGCCTCAATTTCACGAAGAACGATGCGGACAAGGCTATCGGTGGTCGGTTGCTGATTGGGCGGCTGAACGACTGCGCAGGACAATGTAGCGGCCGTGTTTGGAAGCCGCATGAATTGTTGGGCAGTGCGGCGACTCTTGAGTGCTTCAAAACGCCGGCATTCCTTGATAATGTATTCAATGGTCGAGCAGTCCTTAAAGACCAGCAAGTTGAAAGCATCATCAGCAATGCCTTTTAGGACGTGGCTTACTTTGTCCGCCTCGGTCATGGTGGCATCAACTCGGCGGCAAAGGGCGATAACGTCAAGGATGTACGACACGTACGACTCCGTGGGAGATTGGGCACGACAGGAGAGATCTTTCGAAGCGGCGCTCTGGCGGCCAATTGGTTTGCCAAATAGGCCACGAAGCTTCTGCTTACATAGATCCCAGCTGGTCAGCTCCGTTTCATGAGTGTCAAACCAGACGCGTGCTGTCCCACTCAGGTAGAAACCCACATTAGCGAGTGTCACTGTCGGATCCCACCGATTGTTGGTTGCGACGTGCTCATAATTCCTTATCCAGTCATCAACGTCGACGTTGTCGGTGCCGCAACAAGATCCTGGGCCGCGGGGTTGGTCAAGATCACTGGGATGTGGTGCCGGTGGAGCGCTTGACGCAATATCCCCGCCTGTTGACATGGTGGAACTTGCCAAGACACGTCCGCTACGGAGTTCCGTCTTGAGTAGTACCCCAGCACTTCCACCAAAATGTCACGGGAAGCGGTGTAACTGAAAATATATTTACAAAATATCTACAGCGGGCTGTAGCACTGCCAAGATGGCCGAAAGACAATCTCCCCAATCGTCGTCGTCTTCACCCAAATGGTCAACGTCATCTTTGTCCCATTGCGCGCAGTCTCGTAACAATATATTGTCCCGAGAGTGTTTAGGCGCAGATTGTCGTCGTTTTTCTTGCGAAACGACGTCCTGGAGAAGAATTTTTCGCCAGCCCGAGCAAACTACCTTCTCGTTGGACCCAGCACCTCCACCAGATGTCACGTGGTAGTGACGGTCATTCACAGTTTGCTTCTGTGTTTTTGACCTTCACTATCATGTGACAAATACTAGTATCTCTGGTTTCTTTAGTGTTGTTTTTGCGGCTTTTATACACCGCTTTTGCCACACTTGCTTGCTTAAAGTTGTGTGCTCCAACCCATGATTGTCGTTTACATCATGAGGCAAACAACGTGAAATAATGTCGTATATGTAGAGAGGCACTCTAGTTTAATTAATTAGAGCGTAGAGAACTGCAGCGACACACTCTAAGAAAAAAAGGGTCAAAAGTGAGTCACAGCAACGTGACTCTCTTTTTCTACGCTGAGACCCCTTTTTGCGTGAGTCGAGTCACAAAATGATGGTCAACCCTTCTGTATGAGTCAATTGACTCCCAATGGCTTGCGAAGAGTCGTCGTGAAAGATCGCGACTCCTTTGTGACTGTGCAGCAGTTGACGAGAGAAAAATTATATTGCAGAAAAAATACCAGATAATTTCTTCTGGCTTAATTTATGCTTGCTTCTGGTTAGGCAGACCCTGAGGGTTTATGTCCTGGTTGTAATGCAGTGTCTCACTCTTTTGGCCCATGTTCTGCAATGTTGATTTTCTTTGACCATGTCTGTTGACAGCTCGCACGCTTAAGCGATAGCTGGTTTCCTGCGCTAAGGAATACTGGATTTGTCGCACTGGATTCTGACCATTAGTAAATCTTTAAAAAAAGGGTTGGCTACTAAAAAGAGCACATCAATGAGGTAACAAGTTAAGTTCAGTGGACGCACCCAACAGTGCTGATTGTAAATGTAGTTCTGTGATATAGAATTATATTTTGAGGGTTTATGTGCCAAAACCAAGATCTTATTATGAGATACACGGTAATGGGAAACTGGAGATTAATTTTCAGCAGCTCTTTAACGTGCCCGGAATTCACGGTGCACGAGCGGTTTTGCATTCTGCGCCCATTGGAATGCGGCAGCCGCGGTTGTAATTGTACTCGCGACCTCGAGTTCAGCAGCACAATGCCACAGCCACTGGGCTACCGTGGTTCGTTGCGTTTCGTGAACAGAAAGAAACGTCGGCGTACGCAACACTGCTTTTGAGCCTCCTTAGAGAAACATAAAAAAAGTCGCAGTTTCGCCCGAAAGACGAAGCTTTGATAGCTATAGCAATGTATTAGATAACTGCACGAAGCAAGGTTCGTAGTTTCATCGGCTGTATAAATTGCAATTAACATTCGTTTACTAATTACATTAGCAAGCATGGGGTCACGCGCGCACGTGTTAACATGAACAGATCGCACTCAATGAAAGCGAACTCTTGCTGTCACAGCGCTGGCGTGATGAAGAGCGCAAACAGAGGCGACCGAACGCTTCCGCTGCCTCTTTCCTTCAACGCGTCTCCAAAACTTTAAATTGCGCTACCACGGCTCACCCCGCCTTTGGACCCACCGGAGATTACCTCTTATCAGAGTGAGCGTGACGCAATACCGGTTTAGAGCAACGGCAACAGGAGACGCGTGCTAAACCAACGCCTCCGCGGGATCAAATCCCGGCCGCGGCGGCCGCATTTCGATGGAGGCGAAATGCCAAAACGCCCGTGCGCTTGCACTTTAGTGCACGTTAAAGAACCTCAGGTGGTCAAAATTTTTCCGGAGCCCTCCACTACGGCGTGCCTCATAATCAGAACTGGTTTTGGCGCTACTAAGTGGTTCGTTTGGAAAAGGAAAGGTTGGCGCTACCTTCGGCAGCCCTTGACGGACCACAGCTCAGCGCCAGTAAAACCCCAGAAAGAAGAAGAACCAACGCCTCCCTTGCCCCGGCTTTCGCACGTGTTATCACGTTTCCTCCTATAGATATATACATTGCTTGCCTAGCAAGCCACTATCCATCTCGGCTCACCCAGGAACACTTGCTCTCACGCGCGCAGTCAACGGCGCGGGATAGCATCTTTTCGCACTTGGACTTCATACGTAAGTTCACGGCAACGCCAACAGATAAATTTCACCGGCTGTGTCCAGATAATCGCTATCACAATAAACGTGAAATTTTTGTGAAAAACCAACTTCATTGGTTCTTCACGCCATGAGCCATCGGTGAACGACCTTCCAAGAAAATGTGTGGATAAATATCCGCCGAATATTTACGCCGGCAGTTGGTGACAGCGGCACACAAACGCACGAAATTGTGCGGGAAATGCAGTTCTGGCAACTTCATGTGCACTAGATTATACTGTAACACGGGCGTCTTTACAGTTCTACCTTACATCGAGTGCAGCTGCACCGTGATAGTTAAGCAAATTAAGCGCAAATACGGCGCGTCTTTATCACACTTCGAGCATGCTCCGAAGCCCTATAATAGATATTATTGCGATAGCAATTATATGGACACTCAAAAGCAGATTTCTGCCGTCGGCGTCGCCGTCGGCGTCGCCGTCGCCGTCGCCGTCGCCGTCGCCGTGAGGTTCCGTATGACGTCAATGGAGATGAAATCGTGGCCGCGCGCCGCCGAACGCTGTATGTGCGAGTGAAAGGGCGCGAGGGACGCGCTCTTTCACGGGGAGTGAACGCACGGCGGAGAACAAACGCGCGTTCTGCGCCGTGCTTCCTTAAGGGCTGCAGAAGTAGGCGTCTCTTTCCTCCTTTACAATCACCATATATGTAGAGCAAACGCGCCTTCTTCCGATGCGCGAGAGGCCGTGGGGGAGGGGGGGAAGGGGGAGGGAAGGGAGGCGACGTTTAGCTGCGGCACCAAGTGCCTATTTATATCAGAGGCTCCGGCAACAGTCACCAACGCCGCACGCATTTTGAGCGAACGCGGGCAAAATGCCGACGGCGTCGACAACAGTTCGGCGCGTTGCCGGTGCTGCTGCATGTCCAAGTTTATACAGCTGATAAAGCTAATATCATTACTCCGTATATCTCTCTACAAATTTGCTATCGCAATTGATGCTTCACCTTTCAGGTGAAACTGCGACAACTTTTTTCAAACGTATTCAGATTCGGACTAGCGAATTTTGCTGTAAAGTGAACGTAGCGGGTATCTCAAGACACATGTTTAAATTCGTGGCTGTTTCATTCGTGAACATTATGTACGTGAAGCAAAATTATCAGTGAGCAAAACATTTTTTAACGCGAGCAAACAAAACCGAAACTTGCGCACGTGTTGTGCGGCCCCAAAGTGATCCAAAGCCGTAGCCATCAAAAGCACGGCGCCATTTTGTAGTTGTGTTGCAACAAGCGTGCGCGAGCTCGCTGTCGTTGTTGAATGGCCTGGAAAGCGCTGCCTAGGGGCGAGTGCAACCGAACGTTACGACAAGTTATGGTGGGAACTTCTTTCCGTGCTACGTGATTGCGACGACAAGGACGGCCAGCAGCAGCGTGTCGCCGATTTCGTCTTTGCCGACATCGAACAAGTGCAGCTCGCCGGAGCGGGGCAAGCACCCGAAGTGTTGCGGTCTGCACTGCGTCGTCTTTCATTGTGATGTGAGAAATCGTAACGCACAGAGACTGCCAGGTGCATACGAAAGCCTACCAGCAGGGAGTGACTGTGCCTTTTTTTTTCTCTTAAGGTGTCAGGTGAGTATATCAGCTTTAGTTCGAGTTTTCAAACGGCGCGTACTCGGCCCTTCCGGTTTGGCTACATATTGCGCGACGTTTCTCTTGACAGTTGCAGACGTTTACTAGGCATGCGCGCGGAGGCTATTATTACTGGATTTTCTCTTTTGTGTCTTGTGTTTTATGGCAAAATGGTTCTTTCATTTGTATTTTATGTTAGTATATTGGTATTTGTATATTTGGCAAGCAGAAATGAGCTCATTGAAAAGTTGTACCTCCCACTGAGCTGCTTATGAACCCAACCAAGTTAATCCTGTCTCGGCTATTGTATGTATAACAATTTTAAGTACATACAGTTGTAGTTGGCTTATTCGGTGTAGGATATTTTGTTGTAAAAGTAGAATTCTGTGTATTATTTTACTGCTTCCATACAGAAATACCTTTTTGCTTGGACCAAGGACCTCTGACAGCGTTGAATGAAATTTAATGAAGTGTGGTGCATTCTTCTAATTTAATTTTTAAAAATTTTGTCTGTCATGTATCAGAGATTAGTTTACCTTCTTGGAGAAACAATGTTGTGATCTCCTACTCTACTGTTGTTATCCTGCATATTTGTGTAATTTTGAAACGTATTTTATTTTAGATATTGAAGAAGTGGCAACAGCCACAGGAAGTAGCCATCTTATCCAGCACGTTATAGGTGAGAAATCGTAGCAGCCACTTTGGTATATCTCCTTAGCAGTATTATGCTGTTTGTTGTAATTTTTTTGTCCTCATTCCTGCCTTATTCATTTTAGTATTATTGTGCATACGGTAATATGTTTACATAGAGACAGAGTAATTGCTCAAGGACGAGGCATGGCTGGAGGAGACAAGACACACAAGCCTCCTTTGTCCGTATATCAATGTTGCGCAATTACTCTGTCGTTATCTACCAACAAGCCAAAATTTCTCATCAGGTACGATTACTAATTCTCTGTTATCACAATTTCATCAACGCAACATCGAAAGGACATATGTAAACACACAGGAAGACAGACTTCAAATGATGAAGAGCCATAGAACAAGGAGCATTGCTGGAGAATATTCTCCTCCTCGACAAGGAGAATAAGACAAGTCCTCTTGTCGACACGTTGGCTCCGGCGACATTCCTTGTTCTACCACAATTTACAGTTAAAAGGAACCATTATTGCTTTTGTTGAAGTATTATGCATTATGCAATAAAATTAGCAGGGTGAAATGTGAAGAATGTGAAACTTTTTCTCTATTGTAACGCTAGATCCAAGACAGGCAGAAAAAGAAGAATGAGATTTAGAAAAGCACTTTGTTAGCACTGCCCAGTTGGCCAGCTTCATTTGCAACTTGCACGTTATTGCATTAATGAGCATAAAAATTCGTTAATTAAATTAGCTTGATGATATACTTATGTTCAGAGATGTTTAACTTGGAATTATGCAGGTTAAACAATATACAATGACATTTGAAGATGGCAGGCTTGCACTTGACTAGCACACCACTTGATGGCATGAGCTCAGGTTCGGGTTGCACACTCTTTTTCGTCTTTGCTGGCATTTTCATAAACATAATTTCTTCGTTATTGTCGGGGTTCTAGTTGTGTTGGAGCTAACTGTTTACCTTTATTTGTGTTGGTAACCACGTTACATAGACAACTGCTGTATTTTTGTAAATTACGACATGGTAGGACTTAGAACATTTGTGCAAATTTGTTGCAGGTAGAACTTGGCGGCTCCTGCCTTCCGCCACCACCCTGTCCCGACTGTGTCCACGAGAGAGTTGGCAGCCTCAGTGACGATGCCAAGCAGGCCGATGGCAGACAACAAGATGCAGGTAAATACATGTAATCCAGCAGTGTCTTCTTGACTGAAGTAGATTGTAGTCACTCAGCAAAGAATTAACTTGGAAGTAGTTTCACTATTCCATGCCCCACTATTGGTGCAGCAATGCTCAAGTCCACGCAATTTGTTTTGGCCACCAAAAGGCTATGTGGATTAGGTGAACCACAATGCACATTTTGATACTAGTGGAGACCACTTATACATTTTTTTCTTGCTTAACACAAAAACTACGTTGATAAAGCCTTACCAGTTTGAATGCGATACAGTGTGCTCTCAGAAGTGATATTTGGCATATTTTTACTAGGACCTGCCTCATTGTTAAACCTGCGGATAAACATACACCAAAACTTAGTTTTCTGCGAGTTCCTCATCTTTGCGCGCTTCTGCATGAGATATATTTCTGAAACCATTTTGCGTACACAGTGCATGTCTTGAGCACTTCGATCACATTAGTTTACAGCGTTTGCTAGAAGCCATTTCTCTGAAAATAAAAATAGGCCATTTTGCCCATTTTTAACCGTCCATAATATACTGAACAATAGCCAATGATCAAGGAATACAATTTTAGGTGTAAGGCGTCTTCATTGCCTTTCATGTAAGGTGTCTTCATGCCTTTTGGTGCCTTGGAACAAAATTCACATAGAAGTTATGCCAGTAAAAAATTTTTCACCTAGAAATATTTCAGAAAATGATAATTGGTCTGATATTGAAGGGCCTCCAATTTTTCAAAAGGAAATCCCAAATGGTCGAGTGCCAGGTTGGGACAGTTGTCATGCAACAGCCTTCTTACAGAAATGGGGCATACGGAGGGCCAAGTAATGTACACTTGACATTGCGTTAAGGTGAGATTATTGATTCACGCAAGACAAAATGACAAGCATTCCATCCTATAAGTAGTTCCTTACATTTATTTATACTTTTTGCACATTTAATTACCTTCAGTCTGGTGACCTGTGTCTGTATTCAATTATCTGCTATGTGTAGATCGTAAGCTTCAGATTTGTGCTATGGGGAAGAATACTTTGGTGTTTATAGATGTGGGCTTCTGATTTTCAGGTTGCTGCGAAATTTTACCTGAGCTGTGCCACACTCTTGAGCCAGGCCTCTTGAAAAGGACGCATAATCAGACTCCACGCGTCGATGTCAGAGGATTCCAGGGATCACGGCAACCTGTTGTGCCCCAGCATTCAACGTTTGGTGACCCTTCTACATGTTTCACCTATTTCGCAGCTGTACCTCGGCTGCCATCTATCCAAACAGCATCGCCAGCTGTGCCCACTTGTCGAACCATGAGCAAATATTGGCATGGAGTGTTCCCTGGGCTTGATGTTCTGTTTGCTCTTTAGGATTCTTAGCAAATACGCCAGTTATAAGTTGTGTTTTTAGAACTGACTTTTAATATTTCCTTTCTCTTGGAATTCTTAGCATCATCTCCTGCTTTATATCTGTATGTATGCCCAGTTTTTCGTAGTTCTTTTGTACTTGTGTATGTAATTGATAGGTTCTTAACTCTTGTAATGCGTAAGGCTAAAATGCTGACTTACCTCATGTTTTGTTCATTTATTAATCTGCAGTGCTGTAAAATTTTCAAGAAATTTAACTTAACTAGTGCTCTACAGCAGGATAAATTCAAAAGCAAAATAGAGCACTTATTTCAAGCACCCATTATTTTTGAAAAAGGAAAGAACCTAAGAGCGTGAAAAAAAAAACGGTATTATAGAAGGGAAAACCTGGCTGCCCATCATAAGTGTGTTAATAATGCGACTGTTAATAATGTGGCACTGGTGGACAACGTTTGAGACATGAAACCCATGATACCCTTGGTATTCGTCAGCGTGGCAAATAGGCTTGCCACACTTTCCAATGCCAACGGTACTGTAGGTTTCATGCACACATTGGTTGTGTTACACCTTATAAGAATTGCATTCCTCGAACATGAAGGTTTACAGCAGTGCATTGAATGACAAATATATTTCCTAATTTTCAGAATTTATGAATGGAAGCGTAATGGTACACAACATGTAATAATTATTTTACAGACTATATGCCTATAGATACACGCTTCTTCTGATGACATAGCACCGACATGTGGTGGCAGGATGTATGTCTTTATTTCAAATTTAGGTATTGCCTTCCAGGCCTGGGTTAGTTTACTACATTGAGAGTCCATGTACTAGAGGGAAGTGAACTAAACTTAGAATCATAAACATCAAAATATTTTGTTCGTGACGCTAATTTGACAATCGGCAAGGTTCTTTGCGCATTCATTTCCAAATTTGTGATATATTTTATATGACTAGTTTCATTAATGTGAGAACAAATATTTGTTTATTGTCAACTTAGTTGATGTCACCCATTTGCACTCCATTCCTTTGCAGGCTAAAAATGAAATGTAATGGGGTGTTTAAGGTTTTGCGCACTCAATG